>NC_044033.1:204723020-204991225 GCF_901765095.1 Microcaecilia unicolor | reverse complement strand
ACAGAATAAACATGAGCCTAGGGGGGTAGAGTTGGATTCTAAACCCCGAACAGATTCTGAAGCACTGACTGCCCGAACCGACTGTTGCGTCTGGTATCCTGCTGCAGGCAGTAATGAGATGTGAATGTGTGGACAGATGACCACGTCGCAGCTTTGCAAATCTATTCAATAGTGGCTGACTTCAAGTGGGCTACCGACGCTGCCACGGCTCTAACATTATGAGCCGTGACATGACCCTCAAGAGCCAGCCCAGCCTGGGCGTAAGTGAAGGAAATGCAATCTGCTAGCCAATTGGATATGGTGCGTTTCCCCACAGCCACTCCCCTCCTGTTGGGATCAAAAGAAACAAACAATTGGGCGGACTGTCTGTTGGGCTGTGTCCGCTCCAGGTAGAAGGCCAATGCTCTCTTGCAGTCCAATGTGTGCAGCTGACGTTCAGCAGGGCAGGAATGAGGACGGGGAAAGAATGTTGGCAAGACAATTGACTGGTTCAGATGGAACTCCGACACAACCTTTGGCAAGAACTTAGGGTGAGTGCGTAGGACTACTCTGTTATGATGAAATTTGGTGTAAGGGGCCTGGGCTACCAGGGCCTGAAGCTCACTGACTCTACGAGCTGAAGTAACTGCCACCAAGAAAATGACCTTCCAGGTCAAGTACTTCAGATGGCAGGAGTTCAGTGGCTCAAAAGGAGGTTTCATCAGCTGGGTGAGAACGACATTGAGATCCCATGACACTGTAGAAGGCTTGACAGGGGGCTTTGACAAAAGCAAACCTCTCATGAAGCGAACAACTAAAGGCTGTCCTGAGATCGGCTTACCTTCCACACGGTAATGGTATGCACTGATTGCACTAAGGTGAACCCTTACAGAGTTGGTCTTGAGACCAGACTCAGACAAGTGCAGAAGGTATTCAAGCAGGGTCTGTGTAGGACAAGAGTGAGGATCTAGGGCCTTGCTGTCACACCAGATGGCAAACCTCCTCCACAGAAAGAAGTAACTCCTCTTAGTGGAATCTTTCCTGGAAGCAAGCAAGATGCGGGAGACACCCAATGACAGACCCAAAGAGGCAAAGTCTACGCTCTCAACATCCAGGCCGTGAGAGCCAGAGACCGGAGGTTGGGATGCAGAAGCGCCCCTTCGTCCTGTGTGATGAGGGTCGGAAAACACTCCAATCTCCACGGTTCTTCGGAGGACAACTCCAGAAGAAGAGGGAACCAGATCTGACGCGGCCAAAAAGGAGCAATCAGAATCATGGTGCCTCAGTCTTGCTTGAGTTTCAACAAAGTCTTCCCCACCAGAGGTATGGGAGGATAAGCATACAGCAGACCCTCCCCCCAGTCCAGGAGGAAGGCATCCGATGCCAGTCTGCCGTGGGCCTGAAGCCTGGAACAGAACTGAGGGATTTTGTGGTTGGCTCGAGATGCGAAGAGATCTACCAAGGGGGTGCCCCACACCTGGAAGATCTGTTGCACTACACGGGAATTGAGCGACCACTCGTGAGGTTGCATAATCCTGCTCAGCCTGTCGGCCAGACTGTTGTTTACGCCTGCCAGATATGTGGCTTGGAGCACCATGCCGTGACGGCGAGCCCAGAGCCACATGCTGACGGCTTCCTGACACAGGAGGCGAGATCCGGTGCCCCCCTGCTTGTTGATGCATGGCAACCTGGTTGTCTGTCTGAATTTGGATAATTTGGTGGGACAGCTGATCTCTGAAAGCCTTCAGAGCATTCCAGACTGCTCATAACTCCAGGAGATTGATCTGCAGATCGCGTTCCTGGAGGGACCAGCTTCCCTGGGTGTGAAGCCCATCGACATGAGCTCCCCACCCCAGAAGAGACGCATCCGCAGTCAGCACTTTTTGTGGCTGAGGAATTTGGAAAGGACGTCCCAGAGTCAAATTGGACCAAATCGTCCACCAATACAGGGATTTGAGAAAATTCGTGGACAGGTGGATCACGTCTTCTAGATCCCCAGCAGCCTGAAACCACTGGGAAGCTAGGGTCCATTGAGCAGATCTCATGTGAAGGCGGGCCATAGGAGTCACATGAACTGTGGAGGCCATGTGGCCCAGCAATCTCAACATCTGCCGAGCTGTGATCTGCTGGGACGCTCGCACCCGCGAGACGAGGGACAACAAGTTGTTGGCTCTCGCCTCTGGGAGATAGGCACGAGCCGTCTAAGAATCCAGCAGAGCTCCTATGAATTCGAGCTTCTGCACTGGGAGAAGATGGGACTTTGGATAATTTATCACAAACCCAAGTAGCTCCAGGAGGCGAATAGTCATCTGCATGGACTGTAGAGCTCCTGCCTCGGATGTGTTCTTCACCAGCCAATCGTCGAGATATGGGAACACGTGTACCCCCAGCCTGCGAAGTGCTGCCGCTACTACAGCCAAGCACTTCGTGAACACTCTGGGCGTAGAGGCGAGCCCAAAGGGTAGCACACAGTACTGGAAGTGACATGTGCCCAGCTGAAATCGCAGATACTGTCTGTGAGCTGGCAGTATCGGGATGTGTGTGTAGGCGTCCTTCAAGTCCAGAGAGCATAGCCAATTGTTTTCCTGAATCATGGGGAGAAGGGTGCCCAGGGAAAGCATCCTGAACTTTTCTTTGACCAGATATTTGTTCAGGGCCCTTAGGTCTAGGATGGGACGCATCCCCCCTGTTTTCTTTTCCACAAGGAAGTACCTGGAATAGAATCCCAGCCCTTCCTGCCCGGATGGCACGGGCTCGACCGCATTGGCGCTGAGAAGGGCGGAGAGTTCCTCTGCAAGTACCTGCTTGTGTTGGAAGCTGTAAGACTGAGCTCCCGGTGGACAATTTGGAGGTTTTGAGGCCAAATTAAGGGTGTATCCTTGCCGGACTATTTGGCGAACCCACTGATCGGAAGTTATGAGAGGCCACCTTTGGTGAAAAACTTTCAACCTCCCTCCGACCGGCAGGTCGCCAGGCACTGACACTTGGATGTCGGCTATGCTCTGCTGGAGCCAGTCAAAAGCTCGTCCCTTGCTTCTGCTGGGGAGCCGAGGGGCCTTGCTGAGGCGCACGCTGCTGACGAGAGCAAGCGCGCTGGGGCTTAGCCTGGGCCGCAGGCTGTCGAGAAGGAGGATTGTACCTACGCTTACCAGAAGAGTAGGGAACAGTCTTCCTTCCCCCATAAAAACGTCTACCTGTAGAGGTAGAAGCTGAAGGCTGCCGGCGGGAGAACTTGTCGAAAGCGGTATCCCGCTGGTGGAGCTGCTCTACCACCTTCTCGACCTTCTCTCCAAAAATATTATCCGCACGGCAAGGCGATTCCGCAATCCCATGCTGGATCCTATTCTCCAGGTCGGAGGCACGCAGCCATGAGAGTCTGCGCATCACCACACCTTGAGCAGCGGCCCTGGACGCAACATCAAAGGTGTCATACACCCCTCTGGCCAGGAATTTTCTGCACGCCTTCAGCTGCCTGACCACCTCCTGAAATGGCTTGGCTTGCTCAGGAGGGAGCTTGTCCACCAAGCCCGCCAACTGCCGCACATTGTTCCGCATGTGTATGCTCGTGTAGAGCTGGTAAGACTGGATTTTGGCCACGAGTATAGAAGAATGGTAGGCCTTCCTCCCAAAGGAGTCTAAGGTTCTAGAGTCCTTGCCCGGGGGTGCCGAAGCATGCTCCCTAGAACTCTTAGCCTTCTTTAGGGCCAAATCCACAACTCCAGAGTCGTGAGGCAACTGAGTGCGCATCAGCTCTGGGTCCCCATGGATCCGGTACTGGGACTCGATCTTCTTGGGAATGTGGGGATTACTTAGTGGCTTGGTCCAGTTCGCCAGCAATGTCTTTTTTAGGACATGATGCATGGGTACTGTGGACGCTTCCTTAGGTGGAGAAGGATAGTCCAGGAGCTCAAACATTTCAGCCCTGGGCTCGTCCTCCACAACCACCGGGAAGGAGATGGCCGTAGACATCTCCCGGACAAAGGCCGCGAAAGACAGACTCTCAGGAGGAGAAAGCTGCCTTTCAGGGGAGGGAGTGGGATCTGAAGGAAGGCCATCAGACTCCTCGTCAGAGAAATATCTGATGTCCTCCTCCTCCTCCCACGAGGCCTCACCATCGGTATCAGACACAAGTTCACGGACCTGTGTCTGAAGCTGTGCCCGGCTCGACTCCGTGGAACCACGGCCACGGTGTGGGCGTCGAGAGGTAGACTCCCTCGACCGCGCCGGCGAAGCTCCCTCCGCCAACGTCGTCGGGGAGCCTTCCTGGGAGGCGACCGCAGTCGGTACCGCAAGCGGCACCGATGTCGGAGACCTCACCCCGGGCAAGGGGCCAGCCGGCGCCTCACTCGACGGTACCAGTGGCGCAAGCACCCCCGGTACCGGAGGGGAAGGGCGCAACAGCTCTCCCAGGATCTCTGGGAGAACGGCCCGGAGACTCTCGTGCAGAGCGGCTGTGGAGAAAGACATGGAAGCCGATGCAGGTGTCGATGTCAGAGTCTGTTCCGGGCGTGGAGGCTGTTCCGGGCTGTCCAAAGTGGAGCGCATCGACACCTCCTGAACAGAGGGTGAGCGGTCCTCTCGGTGCCGATGCCTACTGGGTGCCGACTCCCTCGGCGACCCAGAGCTCTCGGTATCGATATGGGAAGGAGACCGGTGTCGATGCTTCTTTGACTTTTTCAAACGAAGCATGTCACCGGAGCTTCCCGGTACCGACGAGGAGGACGTAGAATCCAGCCGTCGCTTCCTCGGGGCCGAGGCCGAAGAAGGTCGGTCTCGGGGGGGGGGGGGCTGTACCACAGGAGCCCTCAGGGTAGGGGGAGACCCACCCGAAGGCTCACCGCCACCAGCAGGGGAATGGACAGCCCTTACCTGCACTCCAGTCGAAGCACCACCGTCCGACAACATCAGCACAAGTGGAGGTCCCGGTACCACCGACGCCGACGCAGCCTTCCGATGTCTCGGCCCCAATGCAGAGGGTCGATGCCTCAATGCACTCGATGCAGTCGCGGCCGAGGACAGAGGTCTTGACGCTGTCGACGTCAATGCACTCGATACTCCCGGTGCCGATGCCGACGAAGAGCCCGAGAACAAAACGTTCCACTGGGCCAATCTCGCTACCTGAGTCCTTTTCTGTAAAAGGGCGCAAAGACTACAGGCCTGCGGGCGGTGCCCAGCCCCCAGACACTGAAGACACTGGGAGACTTCGATGACATGGGCGAAAAAATCAAGCCGGCGAAATCAAAACTCGTAATTGCGGTAAGGCACCAAAAAGAGGGGGAGAAAAAATTCGACCCGAGGCCTCAAAAGGGCCTACCCCGAAAACGAAAAGAAACTTAACAGGACAAAAACTGGAAATACAGGAAGGGGAAAAAGACTGAAAAGGCCTCCTTCCGAAATCCTTTTTCCCTTTTTTTTTTTTTTTTTTACTAGCGAAAAGTCCAAAAAAGACGCGCGAGGTCAACTTAAGGGGCGCGAACGGCGTAACACAACCGTACCGAGCGTGGACAAAAGAAGACTGACGAACACAAGCCGGTTCGGGCGGGAAGACGGCCGCGCATGCGCGGTGCGCATCGGCGCGCGAGGACTAGAAAGGCCTTTGCTAGGAAAGTGTTCCGATTGGAGGGGCTGCCATGGACATCACCCATCAGTGAGAACAAGCTGCCTGCTTGTCCTCGGAGAATTAAGTAAAATGATAAATAAAAAAATTAAAAAAAAAAAAATCCAATTTTGTACTTGAGGCAATGGAAGGTTAATGGAATGGCTTGTCCACGATCATAGGGACTAGCAGCAAGATCTGAACCTGGCATTGCTGGTTGTCAGCCTGGTACTCTAACCACTAGGCTACTCCTCCACAAAGCTGCTGTTACTTGCATACGTGCACTAGTTGCTATTCTATATGGTAACACCTAAGTCAAGCTTCAACAGATTTTCACTGAATCTAGGAGATAGACCCAAAACTTAGGAGCCAGCAGCTGAAACTTCTTTGTTTTCTCTCCACCCCCATAGCAAAATTCAAATATGTATGGGGTTGGGGAGGGGGGGATCTCCCCTCTGTAATCAGTAGCAGCTCCTTTACAAACAATTTACTAAGGCTCTTTCCCTTTCTGCCTTCTATACAGTCCTGCGGTTCACATGAACAGTCAGCTCTAGGCAGGCACAGGGGGAGGAAGCAGCCCAATATGCAGCTGTTCACTCTCCTCCTCTTGCAGTGTGATTTCAGGATTTCAGTGGGGGTGAGGGAAAGAGAGAGTGAACAGTGCGGCTTCTTGTATCTGCACTTAATTTTCACTGGAGCAACCAAGCTTACCAGTGGTCTGAGGGGGTTAGCAGCAGCAATACCAGAAGGCATTAGGAGCTCTGAGGGGTGGATAGTACTGGTGGCTCTGAGTAGGCGGCACCAGTGGCAATGGCAGCTTTTTGAGTGGGGTTGGCGGCACTAGTGGCAATGACAGCTGGGAGTCGGGTCGGCAGCACTACCAGCTTTGAGTGGGGTTGGCAGCTTTGAGGAAGGTTGACAGCAAGGAGGGCTCTGAGTTTTTGCCTTGAAGGGGTCAGTGGCAGCTCTAAGGGAGTTGATAGTGGCTCTGAGTGATGGCGGGAGATGTCCTTGTTCAACCTGATCTCAGTTACGCTCCTTCCAACAACACAACTATGTGTGCCTCAGTCTGATTTCACTTCCTGTGGAGTGCACTGGAAGTGAAGGCAGATGAAGTGTCATTGCTGACTCGGGAAGGAGCATAGGTGAGAACAATTGTGTAGTCTCATTTCCTGCCATTAAGTGTGTTAATTTTTTAACACTAGTTAAATGATTAACACGTTAATCACGTTATTAATGTGTTAACTGTGCAGCCCTACTTATAACCAATAATTAGTTGTTAATGCCAATTAGCTATTAGAATAGGTGTGCTACTGCCCTTATTGTGTAACTTGGCCATTAAGTACTAGATTTTATATATGGCACAAAAAAAATAATGAGCTCCGAAAGTAATGGTGCGTAGTGCTATTTTGTAAACCTCGCCTAAAGTTAGATGCAGTTTATAGAAAATGTGTCGCACCTGTTCCTGAGACTAAATTTAGTCACGTTCATTTTTGCCAACTAAAACCTGGTGTAAAAGCTCATGACTAATTTAGGTGCAGATCGGGAATATTCTATAACACTGCGTAAATTTTAGAAACAACAGTAACCCACCCATGTCCCTCCCATGGCCATGCCCCCTTTTGAGATCTACACGGTGTGACTTACGTGCTTCACTTTATAGAATACACTTAGTGAGTTATGCATGTAAATCTTAATTAGTGCCGTTAATTGTTTGTTAACATCTAATTATCAGTGTTGATTGGCTTGTTAACCAATTAATTTCCATGCACAAATCAGCTATGTGTGCTGATTTGTGTGCAGAACTCTAGTTGCCATATACAGAATGCGGGGTTAAGCATAGAATCGGGTACGCAAGTTTATAGAGCTGAGGAGTTGTTGTCAGAGTTCAACCTTAGCCTTCCTGATTGGTGTGAATGTTCAGACAAATTCAGCCCCTTTCTGTGCTGTTACCATACCCCAATCTATGTGCATGTGTTTTTCTTCATAGGGTGTCCCAAACATCTGACTGATTGTTGTTTCCCCTAAATTCTCTTACATTGAAAATGTGGTGTCTGCTGCTGAATGAAATGAGATGAGTTATAAATCAAGAGGGCGTAAACATGGCACAAGGAATGATGGAGAGAGGGGAAAATGAGTATTGGATTAAGTATGGATACTTCTATGTTTATATCTCCAGGATGGTAAATAACAAAATCTGACTCGAATAAAAAGCAAACTCCTACATCCGGTTAGGCTTTTATGGAGGAAAGCTAGGATATATCTTAGTACTGTGGATTAGAATAATGGCAGACATCTAGTGGCATTTGGGTTGCTCAGTGTTAGGCGCTGGGATGCTGCGCACTAAGGACTAAATTCAATATATATAAAAAAAAGAGCGCTAAACATTATTCTATACACGGCTCTCCGAGTTGGGCACCATTTATAGAATGTTTGGTGCCGGCAGGATTTACACTAACTAAAACCTGTGTCTAAATTAGGCACAGATCTGCCCAATTCTGTAACACTGTGCACAAATTCCAGGCATGACCCTGACCCGCCCATGCCCCTCCCACAGCCACATCTGCTTTCTGGATCCATACGTAAAAACTTATGTTTGCAATTGCACCTTTATAGAAAAGCAACTACAACAGGCGTGTGAAAAGTTTCATTGTTGCCAATTAGCACTGTTTGATTATTAGTGCCCAAATCTCGGCACTAATTGGTTTGTTATGCAATTAAATTGAATGTGCAAAATGGTCACACACTCAAATTTGCGCATGTGATTTTTAGCACCATATACAGAATTAGGGGGTAATTATGTGTGTAATTGCCATTATAGAATACTAGTGTAAGTCTGCAGGTCCACAAAGCGAATGCTACATACCTGTAGAAAGTATTCTCCGAGGACAGCAGGCTGATTGTTCTCACTGATGGGTGACGTCCACGGCAGCCCCTCCAATCGGAATCTTCACTAGCAAAGTCCTTTGCTAGTCCTCGCGCGCCCGTGCGCACCGCGCATGCGCGGCCGTCTACCCGCCCGAAACCGGCTCAAGCCGGCCAGTCCAGTATGTAGCGAGACAATACAAGGGAAGACACAACTCCAAAGGGGAGGCGGGCGGGTTTGTGAGAACAATCAGCCTGCTGTCCTCGGAGAATACCTTCTACAGGTATGTAGCATTCGCTTTCTCCGAGGACAAGCAGGCTGCTTGTTCTCACTGATGGGGTATCCCTAGCCCCCAGGCTCACTCAAAACAACAACCATGGTCAATTGGGCCTCGCAACGGCGAGGACATAACTGAGATTGACCTAACAATTTATCCAACTAACTGAGAGTGCAGCCTGGAACAGAACAAACATGGGCCTAGGGGGGTGGAGTTGGATTCTAAACCCCGAACAGATTCTGAAGCACTGACTGCCCGAACCGACTGTCGCATTGGGTATCCTGCTGCAGGCAGTAATGAGATGTGAATGTGTGGACAGATGACCACGTCGCAGCTTTGCAAATCTCTTCAATAGTGGCTGACTTCAAGTGGGCTACCGACGCTGCCATGGCTCTAACATTATGAGCCGTGACATGACCCTCAAGAGCCAGCCCAGCCTGGGCGTAAGTGAAGGAAATGCAATCTGCTAGCCAATTGGATATGGTGCGTTTTCCCACAGCCACTCCCCTCCTGTTGGGATCAAAAGAAACAAACAATTGGGCGGACTGTCTGTTGGGCTGTGTCCGCTCCAGATAGAAGGCCAATGCTCTCTTGCAGTCCAATGTGTGCAGCTGACGTTCAGCAGGGCAGGAATGAGGACGGGGAAAGAATGTTGGCAAGACAATTGACTGGTTCAGATGGAACTCCGACACAACCTTTGGCAAGAACTTAGGGTGAGTGCGGAGGACTACTCTGTTATGATGAAATTTGGTGTAAGGGGCCTGGGCTACCAGGGCCTGAAGCTCACTGACTCTACGAGCTGAAGTAACTGCCACCAAGAAAATGACCTTCCAGGTCAAGTACTTCAGATGGCAGGAATTCAGTGGCTCAAAAGGAGGTTTCATCAGCTGGGTGAGAACGACATTGAGATCCCATGACACTGTAGGAGGCTTGACAGGGGGCTTTGACAAAAGCAAACCTCTCATGAAGCGAACAACTAAAGGCTGCCCTGAGATCGGCTTACCTTCCACACGGTAATGGTATGCACTGATTGCACTAAGGTGAACCCTTACAGAGTTGGTCTTGAGACCAGACTCAGACAAGTGCAGAAGGTATTCAAGCAGGGTCTGTGTAGGACAAGAGCGAGGATCTAGGGCCTTGCTGTCACACCAGACGGCAAACCTCCTCCACAGAAAGAAGTAACTCCTCTTAGTGGAATCTTTCCTGGAAGCAAGCAAGATGCGGGAGACACCCTCCGACAGACCCAAAGAGGCAAAGTCTACGCTCTCAACATCCAGGCCGTGAGAGCCAGGGACCGGAGGTTGGGATGCAGAAGCGCCCCTTCGTCCTGTGTGATGAGGGTCGGAAAACACTCCAATCTCCACGGTTCTTCGGAGGACAGAAGAAGAGGGAACCAGATCTGACGCGGCCAAAAAGGAGCAATCAGAATCATTGGTGGGACAGCCGATCTCTGAAAGCGTTCCAGACCGCTCGCAACTCCAGAAGATTGATCTGCAGATTGCGTTCCTGGAGGGACCAGCTTCCCTGGGTGTGAAGCCCATCGACATGAGCTCCCCACCCCAGGAGAGACGCATCCGTAGTCAGCACTTTTTGTGGCTGAGGAATTTGGAAAGGACGTCCCAGAGTCAAATTGGACCAAATCGTCCACCATTACAGGGTTTTGAGAAAACTCGTGGACAGGTGGATCACGTCTTATAGATCCCCAGCAGCCTGAAACCACTGGGAAGCTAGGGTCCATTGAGCAGATCTCATGTGAAGGCGTGCCATGGGAGTCACATGAACTGTGGAGGCCATGTGGCCCAGCAATCTCAACATCTGCCGAGACGCTCGCACCCGCGAGACGAGGGACAACAAATTGTTGGCCCTCGACTCTGGGAGATAGGCACGAGCCGTCCGAGAATCCAGCAGAGCTCCTATGAATTCGAGTCTCTGTACTGGGAGAAGATGGGACTTTGGATAATTTATCACAAACCCCAGTAGCTCCAGGAGGCGAATAGTCATCTGGATGGACTGCAGGGCTCCTGCCTCGGATGTGTTCTTCACCAGCCAATCGTCAAGATATGGGAACACGTGTACCCCCAGTCTGCGAAGTGCCGCTGCTACTACAGCCAAGCACTTCGTGAACACTCTGGGCGCAGAGGCGAGCCCAAAGGGTAGCACACAGTACTGGAAGTGACGTGTGCCCAGCTGAAATCGCAGATACTGTCTGTGAGCTGGCAGTATCGGGATGTGTGTGTACTTCAAGTCCAGAGAGCATAGCCAATCGTTTTCCTGAATCATGGGAAGAAGGGTGCCCAGGGAAAGCATCCTGAACTTTTCTTTGACCAGATATTTGTTCAGGGCCCTTAGGTCTAGGATGGGACGCATCCCCCCTGTTTTCTTTTCCACAAGGAAGTACCTGGAATAGAATCCCAGCCCTTCTTGCCCGGATGGCACGGGCTCGACCGCATTGGCGCTGAGAAGGGCGGAGAGTTCCTCTGCAAGTACCTGCTTGTGCTGGAAGCTGTAAGACTGAGCTCCCGGTGGACAATTTGGAGGTTTGGAGGCCAAATTGAGGGTGTATCCTTGCCGGACTATTTGGAGAATCCACTGATCGGAGGTTATGAGAGGCCACCTTTGGTGAAAAGCTTTCAACCTCCCTCCGACTGGCAGGTCGCCCGGCACTGACACTTGTATGTCGGCTATGCTCTGCTGGAGCCAGTCAAAAGCTTGTCCCTTGCTTTTGCTGGGGAGCCGAGGGGCCTTGCTGAGTCACACGCTGCTGACGAGAGCGAGCGCGCTGGGGCTTAGCCTGGGCCGCAGGCTGTCGAGAAGGAGGATTGTACCTACGCTTGCCAGAAGAGTAGGGAACAGTCTTCCTTCCCCCAAAAAATCTTCTACCTGTAGAGGTAGAGGTAGAGGCTGAAGGCTGCCGGCGGGAGAACTTGTCGAATGCGGTGTCCCGCTGGTGGAGCTGCTCTACCACCTGCTCGACTTTTTCTCCAAAAATATTATCCGCATGGCAAGGCGAGTCCGCAATCCGCTGCTGGATTCTATTCTCCAGGTCGGAGGCACACAGCCATAGTCTGCGCATTACCACACCTTGAGCAGCGGCCCTGGACGCAACATCAAAGGTGTCATACACCCCTCTGGCCAGGAATTTTCTGCACGCCTTCAGCTGCCTGACCACCTCCTGAAATGGCTTGGCTTGCTCAGGAGGGAGCTTGTCCACCAAGCCCGCCAACTGCCGCACATTGTTCCGCATATGGATTCTCGTGTAGAGCTGGTAGGACTGAATCTTGGCCATGAGCATAGAAGAATGGTAGGCCTTCCTCCCAAAGGAGTCCAAGGTTCTAGAGTCCTTGCCCGGGGGCGCCGAAGCATGCTCCCTAGAACTCTTGGCCTTCTTTAGGGCCAAATCCACAACTCCAGAGTCATGAGGCAACTGAGTGCGCATGAGCTCTGGGTCCCCATGGATCCGGTACTGGGACTCGATCTTCTTGGGAATGTGGGGATTACTTAGAGGCTTGGTCCAGTTCGCCAGCAATGTCTTTTTTAGGACATGATGCATGGGTACTGTGGACGCTTCCTTAGGTGGAGAAGGATAGTCCAGGAGCTCAAACATTTCAGCCCTGGGCTCGTCCTCCACAACCACCGGGAAGGGGATGGCCGTAGACATCTCCCGGACAAAGGAAGCGAAAGACAGGCTCTCAGGAGGAGAAAGCTGCCTTTCAGGAGAGGGAGTGGGATCAGAAGGAAGACCCTCAGACTCCTCGTCAGAGAAATATCTGATGTCCTCTTCCTCTTCCCACGAGGCCTCACCATCGGTGTCAGACACAAGTTCACGGACCTGTGTCTGCAACCGTGCCCGGCTCGACTCCGTGGAACCACGGCCACGGTGGGAGCGTCGAGAGGTAGACTCCCTCGCCCGCACCGGCGAAGCTCCCTCCGCCGACGTAGTCGGGGAGCCTTCCTGGGAGGCTACCGCACTTGGTACCGCAAGCGGCACCGATGTTGGAGACCTCACCCCGGAGAATGGGCCAGCCGGCGCCTCGCTCGACGGTACCAGTGGCGCAAGCACCCCCGGTACCGGAGGGGTAGGGCGCAACAGCTCTCCCAGGATCTCTGGGAGAACGGCCCGGAGGCTCTCGTGCAGAGCGGCTGTGGAAAAAGACATGGAAGCCGATGCAGGAGTCGATGTCAGAACCTGTTCCGGGCGTGGAGGCTGTTCCGGGCTGTCCAAAGGGGAGTGCATCGACAGAGGGCGAGCGGTCCTCTCGGTGCCGATGCTTACTGGGTGCCGACTCCCTCGGCGACCCAGAGCTCTCGGTGCCGACACGGGAAGGGGACCGGTGACGATGCTTCTTCGATTTTTTGGAACGAAGCACGTCACCGGAGCTTCCCGGCACCGACGAGGAGGACGTAGAATCCAGCCGTCTCTTCCTCAGGGCCGAGGCCGAAGAAGGTCGGTCTCGGGGGGGGGGGGGGGGGCTGTACCGCAGGAGCCCTCAGGGTGGGGGGAGACCCACCTGAAAGCTCACCGCCACCAGCAGGGGAATGGACAGCCCTCACCTGCACTCCAGACGAAGCACCACCGTCCGACGACATCAGCAGACGAGGAGGTCTCGATACCACCGACGCCGACGTAGCCCTCCGATGTCGCCCCGATGCAGAGGGCCGATGCCTCGATGCACTCGATGCAATCGGGGGCGAGGATGAAGGTCCGGGCGCCGACGACGTCGAAGCAGTCGATACTCCCGGTGCTGATGCCAACGAAGAGCCCGAGAACAAAACGTTCCACTGGGCTAATCTCGCTACCTGAGTCCGCTTTTGCAAAAGAGAACACAGACTACAGGCCTGAGGGCGGTGCCCAGCCCCCAGACACTGAAGACACGACGCGTGCCTGTCAGTGAGCGAGATTACCCGGGCGCACTGGGTGCACTTCTTGAAGCCGCTGGAAGACTTCGATGTCATGGGCGGAAAAATTGCGCCGGCGAGATCAAAACGCGAAATGGCGAAAATGGCACCGCAAAAATAGGGGGAAGAAAAACTTCGACCGAGGCCTAAATAGGGCCTACCCCGACGACGAAAGAAAACTTACCGGGGCAAAACTAGAAGTACGGGAGGGGAGAAAACCATAAAGGTCTCCTTCCGACACCCTTTTTTTTTTTTTTTTTAGAACGAAGTCGATAAACGACGCGCGAGATCAACTTTGGGGTGCGAACGGCGAAACACGACCGTACCGAGCGCGGACAAAAGAAGACTGGCCGGCACGAGCCGGTTCGGGCGGGAAGACGGCCGCGCATGCGTGGTGCGCATCGGCGCGCGAGGACTAGCAAAGGACTTTGCTAGAAAGTGTTCCGATTGGAGGGGCTGCCGTGGACGTCACCCATCAGTGAGAACAAGCAGCCTTCTTGTCCTCGGAGAACTAACTTTAGGCGTGAGCACCTACGCTAACTCAATGACTGCTGTAAATGCCTGCGCCTAACTGATGGTACTCCAGAACACGCCACTGATCCATCCATGTCTCTCTCAGATCCATGCCCTCCTCGCAGTTGCACCCTAGAGATTTTTGTGCTCTATTTGTAGAAACTTAAGAGCAGTTATGGCTATGGGTATGGTTTATTTATCTTTATATACTGCTTTTCCTGCTAACATTACAAAGCAGTTTACAATTTAAAACTGAATAGAAATGGAATGCCAAATAAAATTGGAAAGCAAACACTCATGCCTGTCCCTAGCAATTGAAAGTACAATACTGATGCACTGCCCCCACCCCCCTCACAGTGGTGTTCATATGAACATACCCTATCATGGAATCTTGGTGCTATGATACATTTATAGAATTGGCGCTCAGCACACAGCTTGAGACATCTAACTTGATGCTCCAAATAATAGACTCACTTCCTTAGACTAAGTCCAGATTCAATATGGCAGTATTTAGGGCTTTTTCATTTTTTTAAGATTTTTCAGGTGCTGCGCTAATTTTTTCATTTGTGTGTGGGATCTGCAAAATATTAATGCCAGAACGCTTATAGTGTCCATTCTCCACCCTTGACATGCACCCCTCTAAAAATATTTTTAAAATGTTAATGCATGCTTACTGCAGGCTAACAGGCAAAATACTGCAAAATGCTTTAACTTGTTTTGCAGTAGCTTGTTTTTCACATGCTAAGCGCATATTAGGGTTTAACGCCTTATAGGAAAAGAGCCCCTAAATTTTCATACTTTCAAAACAGGAAATACACAGAGTTCTGTGGCAAGGTAAAAAGTCACAACCCTACTCCCTCTGTTGTGGTGTACCCCAGGGATCTCTTCTTGCCTCCACTCTCTTCAATATATCTACCTGGCACATCTTCTGACTCCTACTCAATCACTTGGTCTTATCCCCTGTGTCTAATGTAAATGATACCCAAATCTTAGCTGGACTACCAACTAATAAGTCTAGGAAATAAGTAATCTTAACCAACATCTAAGCCAGGTAAATAGATTGGTTGCTCCATTATAGATTGAAACTCAATCCGGAAAAATCCAAACTTCTTGTCTTTGGACAAACCCGTGCCTGAGTTTGCAAGTCCCATCACAATGTCTGGAATTGCAATTACCAGAGTCGATTCAATCAAGGTCTTAGGAATATCCCTAGTCAGAATCTATATTTCACTGCACATATCTCCAGTGTAGTTACAAATTGCTGTTACAAACGCCAGATTTATCCTACTTGCCACCTTTTCTCCATGATCATACTTTGAATTATCATCTATTCACTAGTCACCTCTAGGTTACACTATTGTAATGCCTTCTTTCAAGGAATAAGAACTCAAGATTCTCAGTGCCTTTAGCTCAATATCATCAATACAAAATTCTGCCATGTTTGTTGACAAACTCTCATAAACATGACCTTGTTACACCTCTTCTCAGGAACAAGTGCTGGTTACCATTTACCTATCGTGTAACATCTAAGCTCATTCTGTTGACTTTCAAAATACTCTACTCCAGACAACCACCCTACTTCTTAAGGTTAGTTATTTCATATACACCATCTAGGAATCTTCGTTCCACTACCAATGAACTTGTTATTTGTTCCATTGTTTCGGCATATTTGATTTGATACTATATGTTCAAAACTGTTTTCCATAAATGGTCCTACACGTTGGAACTCATTGCTGCTTAATCTCCATTTTGAAACTAATCTTGAAAGGTTTAAAATAGGCCTAAAGACATTCCTGTTTTGAAATGCTTTTGGCTCAGAGCCCACTTAACTTTCTAGCTCACCTTTCAACTCTGGCTGTGTGCATGCTTCGGTGTTTGGCTGTAAACTAGCTACATAAAGATGTAAATCCCTACTCTCATACCCTCTGTTCTCTATACAATTTCTATCTTCCTCATTGTCCCTTACTTCTCTGTCCTATTATTACTATAATTCACTTTCCTTTTTTCTTATAGTTTATTAGGTTGTACACTGCTCAGACAATATGTACCTATGATACGTTATATGAAATGGAAATAAACTTGAATAAACTTGAAACTTGAAGAAAGGAAATCCCTATTGACTGTAGGATGCCTTGATCTCAGATTTAGAAAAGTGAGTAATTAAATCTAAAACCTACCCTATTAGATGGCCTGAGAAGAACTGTAACACTAGGTTATGTACAGACCCAGGGACAGAAATCATTGGACCAGGCTTGTCATTTTACAGGAGTCTCGCCACAGTAAACGGGAACCTGATTATTGTGGGCTGTCAGTGGTTTGGGAAGCAGGCTACTGAAAACTTTCTAGTATTGAACTGACACAGTTGCTGCATCTCAGCAGCAGAGGGAGCCAAAAGCTCACAGTTTCTAATATCCCAAGACAGGCAAACATTGTAGCTCTTGAAAGAGCCAGAATTGTTCTTTCTGTCAGAAACATTAGCTGCTTATAATAAGATTAGCGGCTAGCTCTGTGTTGTCTCAGACAGGTTGAGCTGCGCCTGATTTTCTCCCTACTGCATCTATGGCTTTGCAGTTTCAGATTGTCTAAGTCCATAGACACATGGGGGTAAAACCCAGAACTGGTTCAGGCTGTCCTTTAGGAAGTGGATCTGCCTGGTCACCAACTCCACATAGGATGGCTTGGCCAGGAGAAAGATCTGTAGGAAATGTGGAGAACAGGTTCAGTCTCAGCTCCCATTAGATCAGTGAATCCTATATCTGGACCCCATCCCTATCCGGTCAGGTTTTTAGGGTATCTACAATGACTATTTATTTCACTGCATGCAAATCTCTCTCACAGTAACATGATAATAATATAGCAAATATTTCCAGATAAAGACCTGCACGGTCCATCCAATCTGCCCACCAAGGTGGCCAGAGTTGAATCCAGCACTGCACAGGTTCCTCTTCTTCATGATTAAATGTTGGTATACTTAATCTCTGTCTCTCCCTGCCAATTTTGGGGCACAGACCCATAGAAGACTGCCTAGCATTGGTCCTACTTCCCAACTACTGGAGTTAGGGAAAGGGATGGGATTTGACATACTGCCTTTCTTTGTTTACAATCAAAGCAGTTTACACATTATATACAGGTACTTATTTCGTAAGTTGCTGTCGAAGCCCCCTCTAGCCTAGATCCTGATCTGTTTTTGCCACTTATGGGACTCAGACCTGGTCTTGCTTCCCAACATTTGAAGCTGCCGTCAAAGCACACTCTAGTTATGAGGTCATTTGAGTTTTGCTTTAATTGAATTCCATCCTTTTTCTATCTAGGGATCATCTGTGTTTATCCCATGCATTCTTGAATTCCATCACACATTCTTGAATGCATATTCTTAGTGGATATCCCGAAAACCTGACTGGCTATGGTCCTCCTACTGCTCTAGGTGTGCTTTGACATTCTCAGTCTGATGCTAAACCAGAGGTTCTTGGGAACATCCAGCCAGTCGGGTTTTCAGGATATCCACAATAAATATGCATGAGATAGATTTGATTACAATGGAGGTAGTGCATGCAAATTTATCTCATGCATATTCATTGTGGTTATCCTGAAAATCTGACTGGTTGGGTGTGTACTGTGCTAGACTGTACAGACTCCCATTCACATGGCCTAAAACTTCAAAGTCCCCTCTCTAGGTGACTTCTTTCTCTTGTGAATAGGTTGTTCCAGTCCTGGCACTTGAGCACCACATGCATAGACTTGCATTATTGGTTTTCCTAATTCCATTTGATTTATTGACTTGCTTTGTCTGCCCCTCACTATACATCAAAAAGGATTACAGTGCAATAAAGTTCATGATATATAAATAAATTAACACTACAGACATAGAATAAAATGCACAGAATTGTTACCACACACCTGCCTCCTGAAAAAATGCAAGAAATCCATTTCTTCCCTCAAGGCCACACACAAAAGATTCCATAATTTTGGGTCCACATAGTTCAAGATTTATCCCTCTTCAGTGACAGTTAGCTAGCTAGCAGGCAGCGATGGCAAATCCAAAAGCCCCTTTTGGGAGAAACAAAGTGAACTGGCCCAGGGAATAGTTCTTCGAATGACTGAGAAAAACAGGTTTTATTTTATGCTGTTGTCCACTGAGCCTCTTGCTGGGAGGATCAGATCAACAAACTTAGGGGGTCTTTTTCTAAAGTGTGTTACGTTTTTGCACTTAGTGCGCTCTAATAGCAGAAATCAGCAGGCATTGTGCAAAGGCTGAAGGATAAATCTTTGGATGTGCCCAGCATGCCTTCTGTAATTAACACATGGATAGGGTGGACAAGAGCACTGATGATAGTAGGAGGTGATATGACTCAGATGGTGGATGGAAACTTAGATAGATCTGGAGACAGGGGCAGGAGTACATGGAGGTTTGGTGAACTCAGCACCTGAAGGGAAGAATTACATGTGTTATTCTAAATCACATAAAAAGTACTTTTGCACAGATTATTCCTGTTAAGCCCCTCAATGTATAAGGGACTGCTGTTAGTAATATGTAACCTGTCGTTAAAATTGTCCATAGTGCCTGAAGATTGGAGGGTGGCCAATGTGATGCCGATTTTTTAAAAGGGTTCTAGGGGTGATCCGAGAAATTATGGGCCGGTAAAGCTGACGTTGATGCTGGGCAAAATAGCGGAAAATATTATAAAGAAATAAATTTACATAACACATAGACAAACATGGTTTAATGGGACAGAGTCAGCATGGGTTCAGCCAAGGGAAGCCTTGCCTCACCAATTTGCTTCATTTCTTTGAAGGCACGAATAAACATGTGGATAAAGGTGAGCTGGTTGCTGTAGCATAACTAGATTTTCAGAAAGTTTTTAATAAAGTTCCTCATGAGAGACTCCTGAGAAAATTAGAGTCATGGAATAGGAGGCAAGGTTCTGGTGTGTATTAGGAATTGGCTACTGGACAGAAAACAGAGGGTAGGGTTAAATGGTCATTTCTCTCAATGGAGGAGAGTGAACAGTGGAGTGCCGCAGGGATCTGTACTGGGACCGGTATTATTTAACATATTTATAAATGATATGGAAATCAGAACAACGAGTGAGGTGATCAAATTTGTAGATGATACAAAACTATTCAAGGTTGTTAAAACACGTGTGAACTGTGAAATATTGCAGGAAGACCTCAGGAATTTGGAAGACTGGGCGTCCAAATGGCAGATGAAATTTAATGTGGACAAATGCAAGGTGATGCACATTGGAAAGAATAATCTGAAACAGTTACCTGATGCTATGGTCCACTTTGAGGTGTCACCGCTCAAGAAAAAGATCTTGGTGTCATTGTAGATAATACGCTGAAATCTTCTGCTCAGTGTGCGGAGGTGGCTAAAAAAGTAAAGAGGATGCTAGGAATTATTAGGAAAGGGAAGGTGAATAAGACTGAAAATACTGTAATGCCTTTGTATCGTTCCATGGTGTGTCCGCACCTTGAGTATTGCATTCAGTTCTGGTCACCGTATCTCAAAAAAGATATAGCGGAATTAGAAAAGGTTCAAAGAAGAGCAACTAAAATGATAAAGGGGATGAACTCCTCTTGTATGAGAAAAGGCTAAAGAGGTTAGGGCTCTTCAGCTTGGAAAAGAGATGGATGAGGGGAGATATGATTGAGGTCTACAAAATCCTGAGTGGTGTAGAATGAGTAGAAGTAAATCAATTTTTACTTGTTCCAAAACTACAAAGACTAGGGGACACTCGAGGAAGTTACATGGAAATACTTTTAGAACAAACAGGAGGAAATATTTTTTCACTCAATGAATAGTTAAGCTCTGGAACTCTTTGCTAGAGAAGGTGGTAACAGCTGTTAGTGTATCTGGGTTTAAAAAAAGGTGTGGACAAATTCCTGGAGGAAAAGTCCATAGTCTGCTATTGAGACAGACATGGGAAGCAACAGCTTGCCCTGGGATTTGTAGCCACGATTTGGGCTTCTGCCAGGTACTTGTGACCTTGCTTGGCCACTGTTTGGAAAACAGGATACTGGGCTAGATGGACCATTGGTCTGACCCAGTATGGCTACTCATATGTTCTTATGTTAATGTGCTTGAATCTCAGATCAGTCATATTGTCTGGTCAGATCACGCTCCTCAGGGCCAGCTCAAGAGACAGGGGTGCCCTGAGCCAAGTAGCCTTGGCGTGCCCTTTGTCCTACCTTTCCATTGGGTCCTGTAACTCCCCTTCGCTCCTCAGCCTACCTCTTGGTCTCTCCCTTTCCACTCTGCACCCTTCTCCCCCCACAAGTCTGTCATTGTTCCCTCTCCTCTATCCCTCACTCCCATTCTTGCTCTGCCCTGCTATCCTGTAAACTTTACATGAAAATATGCTGCCTTCAGCCAGCCCCAGGTCTTCCCTCTGCCATGTCCTGCCTCCTGTGATGCAATTTCCTGTGGGCATGACATGGCAGAGGGAAGACCCAGGGTTGGGCAGAAGGTGGCCTGTCTTCATGTTGCTGCTCCCAGTAACCCATGTATCATTTACAGGATGTTGAAGGGAGGGGAGAAAAGGAAACAGGAGAGGGAGCAATGCTGGACCTGCAGGTGGGGAGTGAAAGACCCAAAGGGTGGGGGAACCACAGGGGGAGGGGGGAAGACAGAAACCAGACCAAGGGTGAGAAGAGAAGGGGAGAGATGCTAGAACAAGGGAGGAAGGGAGAGATGCTGGACTGGCTGGGGGGGAGAGGGAGAGAAGGCTTTACCATTGAACCAGGTGAGGCACTGGAGGACAAGTAGCCTAGTGGTTAGTGCAGCTGGCTTTGCTCCTGGTGAACTGGGGTCAAGTTCCACTGTAATTTCTTGTGACTCTGGGCAAAGTCACTTAACCCTCCATTGCCCTAGGTACAAAATAAGTACCTGTATATAATATGTAAACTGCTTTGATTGTAACCACAGAAAGGTGGTATATCAAGTCCTATCCTCATCCCCCTCTCATTGGGATTTTGCCACCCTGTATTACCAGTGCCCTGAGCCAGTGCTCTCCTCAGTTTAAGTTTCAGGAGTGGCAGAGACCAGGGAAAGGCAATAGGAGATGGAAATTCAATAACACCTTTCTCTCAGACTCACAATTCATACAGAAAATGACCTGGAGGGGCATAATTGAACGTCACCGGCGAAATAGGTCGCCGGTGATCTATTTTGGCGGTGGCGCAACAGCTGGCCGGAACCGGATTTTCGAAAAAGATGGCTGGCCATCTTTTTTTTCGATAATACGGTTTAGCCCGGCCAAATGCCAGAGTTTGCCAGGTTTCAGATCGCCGGTTTTGTTTTTCAGCGATAATGGAAAAAAATGCCGGCCATCTCAAACCCGGCGAAATCCAAGGTATTTGGTCATGGGAGGAGCCAGCATTTGTAGTGCACTGGGCCCCCTGACATGCCAGGACACCAACCGGGCACCCTAGGGGGCACTTCTAAAAATGTTTAAAAAATACACAAATAGCTCCCAGGTGCATAGCTCCCTTACCTTGGGTGCTGAGCCCCCCAAATCTTCCCCAAACCCACTCCCCACAACTCTACACCATTCCTATAGCCCTTATGGGCGAAGGGGGGCACCTATATGTGGGTACAGTGGGTTTTGGGGGGGGTGGAGGGCTCAACACTTAGCACCACATGTGTAACAGATAGGAGGAAAATGGACTTGGGTCTGCCTGCCTGAAGTGCACTGCACCCATTAAAAACTGCTCCAGGGACTTGCATACTGCTGTCAGGGAGCTGGGTATGACATTTGAGGCTGGCATAGAGGCTGGCAAAAAAGTGTTTTATTTTTATTTTTTTAGTGTGGTAGGGGGTTGGTGACCACTGGGGGAGTATGGGGAGGTCATCCCCCATTCCCTCTGGTGGTAATCTGGTCAATTGGGGCACCTTTTTGAGGCATGGTCGTGAAAATTAAAGGACCAAGTAAACCCGGCAAAATACTGATGTCCCGCCTTTGCTTTGCCGTCAACACGCCCCCTTATTTTTTTGCCGGCGCGGCGACGGGGAAAGCGGTGATGGTGTAAAAAACGCCGCTTTCGATTATATCGATTTCATCACTTTTGTGAGATCGCCGGCCATCTCCCGATTTATGTCGGAAGATGGCCAGCGATCACTTTCGAAAATAAGCCTGCTGGACTCTCAAAGATGATATTCGATGGAATGGTATAGCTGAAGTGAGAGAGAGGTAGTGTGTGATGCCCTAAAGGCAGTGGTACAGGGCATGTGTGTAGAATCTGAGGCAAGAGCTAAGCGGCAGGAAAGAGGGAGCTGGAGCAATTGGACAGCTTACAAAGAGTGACCCAATCTGAGTACTTGACTGCTAAAACCCAGGAACTGTGAGTGTAAATTAGTGATATTTGCATGGTGAAGTGGAATAAGAGAGGCATGGAAGAAGCAACCAGAGCCAGTTTCAAAAACAGCCCCGCCACTTAGACCCTGAAGCAGTGGCACAAAACGCTGGCCATCGTCGGCTAGTGGCGAGGGGAAGAAGGAACTAGCTTCAGCAAAAGAAGTTATAAGTGCCGGTAGCAAGTGCGACTGAAAGATAAGTTTCCTTTCAGTTTTGAATTACCCATTTTTTTGTAGTCATAGTTGTTGAAATATTTGATGCAGCAGCATTGAAATTGGAATTGTGTAGCAATAGAGGCTATAGCAGCAATTAGCGACTAGACATTAAGATCAAAGTTTTTTTTGGCCAATGATGAACAGAGGATAATTTAAGATCCGTTTTAGCTCTATTAGATTGTGTTGATCTAGGAGCTCTGTGAGGCCTTTTTTCCTTTGTTAGATGCACTAATTTATAATAGAGTGTATTTTGTTGCATTTTCATCACGTGGAAGCAATTTTTAGAAGTGGAATATTGTACAGGAAGATAAGATTTCAACATTATACAATGGAAGAGAAAATTGACAAGCTCTTGGCAGCACATTTGAGGCAGAAGGTGTCACAGAGTATGACAGTGGAACTTCAGAAAGAAGACGGCAGAGAAATCTACTCCCCAAGTGGAGATACAGCCAAAAGCTTCATGGAATATTATAGTATTGTGTATCTCACAGAGTTACAGGCCACTGGGGGTGAGACAGCAACTTATTTACAAAGTTGAGGCACAGAGGGCCAGATGCACTAAATGAGCCATTAACGAGCAAGTAGTAAACCTTGGAATGCACTAAATGCTTCTTCGAGCCATTTTCTGATCACGGTAGCAGCTAACGAAAACGGAATGCAGATGAGCAAATTAGTACCCCAATGTGTATAAATTGTATTGTAATGAGATGCACTACTGTTTTCCGATTGCCTAACCATGGAAAATCTTAACGGGAGGTCTGTACCTCACGTTGGGGCTGCGCAGCCTCTAAAAACTTCTATAAATGTAACAAAAAAAAATTGGGAAAAAAATGTCCAAGTGCTCGTCAGGGCCGTCCTTCTAAAGCACCTAACATGGACGTCCTTCACTGAAACATAAAAAAAAAGGACGTCCCCGACAAGCACTGCCAGAATCACGGGCCGGAGCACAAGTTGCAGCCGCCAGTATAGCTGGTGATCCCTGCCGCCCCACTCTCGGAAGAAGGGGGTGGATTGCGGCTGACCGTGCAGACCCTCCTCCCCGGGAACGCGCGGCTCTGGGGGCGATAGGGGCGGGTGAGAGTTGCACCAAAATACCACCGCCGGCATTGGGACGTGCGAGGAAGCCTAACATGGACGTCATTCACTGGAACATAAAAAAAAGGACGGCCTTGACGAGCAATTGGACGTTTTTCCCCAGATTTTTTGTGATGGGTGTTCTTCTACGAGGACGTCCAAATAAAAAAAACTATTTGTACGTCCCTTTCGATTATGCCCCCCTCCAGGTCTCTCTCCGCCAATCACAGCGCGTTTAGCTGTCACCGGTGTCACAATTTATGCTTCTTTGAGTTCAGTTGCCATTATACCTTACATCCACCATCCCAAAGATGATTGTGGAGGAGGCAGCACTCACTGCAACACTGAATCTGAGTTCTCCTTTTCTTTTTAAGTTGGTTGCAAAAGAGGAAAATTTGAAGAGTGGTGAGAGCAATAATGTGGCTACAGCTACATATACTCATTTCCAAGCATTAGCCTCACTGTAGGGGCTCTCACTGCCTCTCTCCCTGTTTCTTTGTAGGCTTTGATCTCTGTCTATTACTGTTATGATATTCCATCACTATACGATGCTGTATGGAGAATTAGATCTCTATGTATGGGATGTGCTAAACCATTCTGTATTAGTTTTGTCATGTGTGCCTGCTAACCGTGCTCTAATTATTTTTTTTTATTTTTTTTTTGAGGGGGCATGTCAGGGGTGGAGAGTGGACGTTTCTGTGCTAATCAGCACACCTACATTACCATGCGCAAACTGGCTAGCACACAGATAACACGGGAGCCCTTACCGCCTACAAAATAAGCGGTAAGTGCTGCTGTGGTAATTCTTTTAAATGGCTGCATGCTAATGGTACTATTAACACACATGAAGGCAGAAGAACAACCCTCACAGTTAATGTGACAAACACAAACACCGTGAAGGTGACTAAAAACAATGGCCAGACGATGTAAAGGGATCAAACATTTATTATCATCCAAGACACGAGCCGTGTTTTGGCCTAATAGGCCTGCATCAGGAGTCTTATGAAGATGTGAATAAAAGGTTCCGTCTGGAATTAAAAATTCCAACGTGTGAACATGCAAAGTAGGAAATCAGAAACCACGGCGCCAGCCGGTCCTGCTAACACCCAGCAAAACACCGATCCAAAAGCTGTAAGTACTTCAAATACTCTGCAATTTTCAGCCAAACAATACTGACAAAATGGAAGCCAAAAAGTCTGCAATTTTCAGCTGAATGATACTGCTAAAATGACAGTATCGCTCAGCTGAAAACTGCAGAGTTCTTGGAGTACTTACAGCTATCGGATTGGTGTTTTGCTGAGTGTTAGTAGGACTAGCTGGCGCCGTGGTTTCAGATTTCCTACAATGCATATTCAAATGTTGGAATTTTTAAATACAGATGGCTCCTTTTATTCACATACTCATAAGACTCCTGATGCAGGACTATTAGGCCGAAACATGGCTCGTGTCAAGTCTTGGATTATTTATTATTTATTGCATTTGTATCCCACGTTTTCCCACCTCTTTGCAGGCTCAATGTGGCTTACAATATATCATGGATACTGGAAATAAGAAGAGGATATACATTTGGTTTTACAGAAGGATTTTGTGTTACATGGTCATGCACTACAAGATAGTGGTATTACAGAAGACATTATCAGACATTAGCAATACAGGATAGTGGTATAACAGAAGACATTGTCAGACATTAGAAATACAAGATAATGGTATAGCAGGTACATTGTAAGACATTAGACGTGTTACAACGTTCCTGGGTGTATTTGGAGATTTTACATGTTTTGATCTTTGTGGTATACCTTTTCAAAGAGATGAGTCTTTAGTAGTTTGCGGAAGTTCGCCAGTTCATAGGTCGCTTTCAAGTAGCGTGGTAACGCGTTCCAGAGTTGCATGCTCATGTAGGAGAAGGTGGAGGCGTGTATTAATTTGTATTTCAGTCCTTTATTTATTTATTTATTGCATTTGTACCCCACATTATCCCACCTTTTTGCAGGCTCAATGTGGCTTACAGAGTAAGGTTATGATAAAGTCAGTACATGATTTAAATACAGTTGATCATAAGCTGAGGTAAGAGAGGTGATAGATGGGCTGATGTTGGGTAGGTTGTATGAGAAATGTTTTAGGTGTGTTTGGGTGATTTGGGGGATGAATTGTATCATTGAGGGTGGTTATTGTAAGCTTTGTTAAAGAGGTGTGTTTTCAGAGCTTTGCGGAAGCTGGTTAGATTGTTCATGGTTTTCAGGGTTTTGGGTAGCGCATTCCAAAACTGTGTGCTTTTGTATGCAAAGGTCATAGCACAAGCTTGTTTGTACTTCACTCCTTTGCAGCTGGGGAAATTCAGGTATAGGAGTTTGGAGGCCGATCTTTTGGCATTTCTGGGCGGTAGGTCCACTAGGGTTAGCATATAGAGTGGGGCATCTGCGTGAATGATTTTGTGCATGGTTGTGCAAATCTTGAATTCAATTCGTTCCTTGAGCGGAAGCCAATGCAGTTTCTCTCTTAGGGGCTTCGCGCTTTCATATTTAGGTTTTCCAAAGATGAGCCTGGCTGCCATGTTTTGGGTTGTCTGGAGTTTTTTAATGGTCTGTTCTTTACAGCCTGCATACAAGGCATTGCAGTAGTCTAAGTGGCTTATAACTAGTGACTGCACTAGGGTGCGAAAGATATTTCTTGGGAAATAAGGTTTAATTCTTTTGAGTTTCCACATCGATTGGAACATTTTTTCGTTGTGTTCTTCACATGGGTATCGAGTATGAGGTTTCGATCAATGGTG
Organism: Microcaecilia unicolor; assembly: GCF_901765095.1. Lineage (NCBI taxonomy): Eukaryota > Metazoa > Chordata > Amphibia > Gymnophiona > Siphonopidae > Microcaecilia > Microcaecilia unicolor. The sequence goes on along the minus strand of NC_044033.1, from coordinate 204,964,685 downwards.
ACTCCAAGAATTTTCAGGTTTTCTGATATAGGCAGTGTGCGGTAAGGTGTGGTTATAGTGGAGTAATTGTTTGCATTGTATTGGGAGGTGAGAACTAGGCATTGTGTTTTTTCAGCATTGAGCTTTAGCCGGAATGAGTTCGCCCATGAGTGCATGATCTGGAAGCTCTGGTTGCAGTTTGCAGTTGGGGAAATGAAGATTAAGGAATGTTCGAGAAGATTTTTTTGCATTCCTTGGTGGCAGGTCTATTAGGTCTGACGTAGGCTGGGGCAGCTCCATGGATAATTTTATGAACGAGGGTATATACTTTGAACGTGATTCGTTCTTTGAGTGGGAGCCAGTGTAGTTTCTCTCGTAGGGGCCTCGCGCTTTCGTATTTTGGTTGTCCGAATATTAGTCTGGCCGCCGTGTTCTGGGCTGTCTGGAGTTTTTTGAGTATTTGTTCTTTACAGCCGGCGTAGAGTGAGTTGCAATAGTCCAGATGACCGAGTACCAGTGATTGTACCAAATTGCGGAAGATGGTCCTTGGAAAAATGGTCTTATTCTTTTTAGTTTCCACATTGAGTGAAACATCTTTTTGGTTATGTTTTTCGCATGATTCTCAAGTGTTAGATGCCGATCAATGGTGACTCCAAGAATTTTTAGAGTATCCGAGATTGGTAGATTTAGATTTGGTGTGTTGATGGTGGTAAATTTGTCCTTGTGTTGCGAGGTGAGTACTAGGCATTGGGTTTTTTCTGCATTAAGTTTCAGCTGAAATGCATTTGCCCAAGAGTGCATGATATGTAAACTTTGGTTGATTTCGTTGGAAATTTCACTTAGGTCTTGTTTGAATGGAATGAAGATTGTTACATCGTCAGTGTATATGTATGGGTTTAGGTTTTGCATCGATAGTAGTTTGGCCAAGGGTGTCATCATTAGGTTGAATATGGTCGGTGAGAGGGGGGATCCCTGTGGGACTCCGCATTCAGGTATCCATGCGGCTGATGTAATCAAATTTGCTGTCACTTGATATGAGCGTGTAGTTAGGAACCCCTTAAACCAGTTGAGAACTTTACCTCCGATGCTGAAGTATTCAAGAATGTGTAATAAAATTCCATGATCAACCATGTCAAAGGCGCTTGACATGTCGAATTGTAGAAGTAGTATGTTCTTGGCGGTTGCTATCATTTGTTTGAATTTGGTCATAAGCGTAACTAGTGCAGTTTCAGTACTGTGGTTACAGCGAAATCCTGACTGGGAGTCGTGTAGTATTGAGAACTTATATAGATACTCTGTGAGTTGTTCGGTCACCATCCCTTCTGTTATTTTGGTAATTAAGGGGATGGATGCTATTGGTCTATAAACATTTGATTCCTTTACATCGACTGGCCATTGTTTTTAGTCACCTTCTCTGCGTTTGTGGTTTGACCATTAGCACACAGCCAGAAATGAAAATAATAGAAAAAAGAAATTGATTTGGCTGCAAAGACTTGTAGTGGGGTAAACACCCACCCCCAAAGAATGTACCACTGCATTTTAGTGTGCACTTATAGAGTGGAGTGAAGTAGCCTAGTGGTTTTAATGCAGTGGCTTGAAACCCTGGGGAACTGAGTTCAATTCCCACTACAGCTTCTTGTGATTCTGGGCAAGTCACTTAACCTTCCAATAACCCAGGTACAAAATAAGTACCTGTATATAATATGCAAACTGCTTTGATTGTAACCACAGAAAGGAGGTATATCAATTCCTTTTCCCTAAAATACTACTTAACAGGAAAACAGAATACTGGTGTTTACACACATTTTTGCTGCCTAAAACAAGGTGTATCAGATGAGTCCGGCAGAGTGTGTGTGTGTGGGGGTCATATCCCCTCTCTGTGTATCAGAGGAGGCTGGTGTTAAGGGTTCAGGTCCCCTCTCTGTGTATTAGAGAGGCTGATTCTGGGGGGTTCACGTCTTCTCACTGTATATCAGAGGAGTCTGGTAGTGGACCGTTCATGTTCACTCTCTGCTTATCAGAGGAGGCTTATTCTGGGGGTTCATATCTACTCCCTGTTTATCAGTGAAGGCTGTCATTAGAGGTTCACAGTGCCTCTCTGTATATCAGAGGAAGCTGGTGCTGGGATTATTGTCTCCTGAATGTATTCATTGTTGATTTTTAGTTATGGCTGTTTCTGTATGTTTGACACAGTTGTCATGGAAACCAGGCCCTTTCTGTAATTTTCATGTTTTCTGCCATTTTGTAGAGTTTTTTTTTCTTCAAGGTTTCTGCATTTGTCCCTGATTCTATGGTATTTTTGCTGCTGGGAGCAGGCTGCCATCTGCAAACCATTTGATTATTTCCTAATTACTCAGCTTGGAGGCTCTGCTTGAAATAGAAGGCATGAAAGTGCAAGGGGCAGGGAGGTCTGTCAACCAGCCTGCTTTGGAGATAGTTGAGGACCTTTCTCTGCTAGAGTTCTGGATTCCAGGAGCCAGCCTTTATCATCAGAGGGTACATGCCTCTCGACCAGCTCTCTGTGCTCACATTTGTTAAATAATGGATGAGCCACCAGCTGCACACAGATAGGTCCAGTTCAGTTCTGTGATTTCATGCAGGGCAAATGAGGTTACTTAAGAGTCTGATTTGTTCAGACCTTTTTTGGGATTTGCTTTCTGAAACAATTTGTAGCACTAATACTAGAACCTTGTGTTTAGATTGATTACTTGCCTTTTCAGACCAAAGCTTGAGGAAAGTCACAACCAGCACACTAGGTATTTCTCTACCTCAGGGGGGGGGTTTACAATTGTGAAGGGATAATAATCAACAACTACCTATGTACTGCCCCCTTCGGGTAAAGGAGAATATTCACTGCCAAGGGAAGGAGGTAGCCTGCAGAGGAACTATTTAAGAATCCCCTGGCTCATTAGCCCAGATGGCCACTTGGTAAAAGAAAGGAAGAAAGGGGTTCTTGCCTGTAAGGGATTACACCCAAACCCCAGCTTTCCTGCAATGTATGGTGGATAGATTGACCCAGGACAGAACTTAGTATAAGTAAAAAATGGCAAGAAAAAAAAAAACATTACACTTTGAAAGGTATTAATCCGCAAATGAACCTTTTCCGGAGACAGGAAGACGGTAGAGCTAGAGGACATGAATTGAGGTTGAAGGGGGGCAGACTTCTACGGTCTACGCCCTGATCGTGACTGAATAGATAGGGATGGGCTGGAGTGTAAATTTTAAAGGGCTTCAATGTTAGCTTCAGAACTTAGTACAAGAATAGTACTGGGCAGACTTGTACAGTCTGTGCCCTGAGAAAGGCAAGGAAAATCAAACTCGGGTATACATATAAAGTATCACATACCATGTAAAATGAGTATATCTTGTTGGGCAGACTGGATTTACCGTACAGGTCTTTATCTGCCGTCATTTACTATGCAATGCTATGTTACTCTTCTACAGGCATCACTCATGTACTATATATAAAATCAGGAAATTAGGTGAATAATTACTGAAAGAAAACCATGTTAGAGCACAAGACCAGATATAAACTAGATGAAATGTTGCAGGTTCTGTTTTATTTCTCATCAGAACAATGCACCCTGCAGTTCTTATACTCTGCTCTGATGTGTATAAGTCAACCAAGCAACCAACAAGTCAAAATCTCTGTCGAGGTGAATGCAAGTATTAAATCAGAAGAGGGTACTTTTATTCCCTGTTGATATTTTGAAAAGGAAAGTGAGGCAGAATGTTTCTGGCTCACCAGGTAGCCAAGTCTGAAGCCCTCAACTCCTAGCACAGACTTCAAACTGAAACCCTTATCTTCCAGCAATGTGGGGGGAAGGGTTGGCTGCTGTTTTAGTATACAGGTACAAAACAGATAGAGGTCAATTCAAGAAAGGTCACCTAAAGTTAGGTGCCTAAATTTTGTGCATTAAGCATGAATTCTGTAAGAGTATTTAAGTGTGTAATTGCCATTATAGGATACTAGTATAAGTCAGGATTTATGCATGACAATTTATGCCATGTCTATGGCAGGTGTAAATGCAGGCACCTAAATGCAATGTGTAACTGCGCTAGAATAGTCGGAATGCTCATGACCCACCCATGCTCCTCCCATGTGACTGTCGCTTGTGCAGTTACAACCCTAGACAATTTATGCACGCATTTTATAGAATAGGGTCATAACTCACACACAAATGCAAATTAGTGCTATTCAAGGCCAATTATTGATAGTTATTGCCAATTAAGTCATTACGTTATACGCATAAGTGGTAATCTATATAAATAATTCTCACCTCCAACATTCTGAAGCTCAGTCTGTGGCAGGGAAACACTGAAGCCCTGCACTGTTGGTAGGCTAGGCTGTCAGCACCACTCACTGTCACTCATGCACCACTCACTGTCACTCATAGACCCGCCCTCAGCCACGCCCCTTCCGCACATAATTCTCAATCCCAACGTTCTAATGAAGCTGCAACTTCTGCTTGCATGGTGGTATAGATCGGAATTTTTCCCCATGAGTGTGTGCCCCGCCCTCGCGTCACAACGTTATGACGTCGAGGGCGGACCACTGACACTCCACTGGCAAAACGGACAAGGCACACCACCCTGAACAAAGTCGCCACTGCCTACAGTCCGAACCCATCCCCCGCACACCTCCAACACCCACCCCCTCCCGAGTTGCCAATGAACCCTCCCCCTTCCCGTACCGACTCAGGCACCGCTGGACCTGCACACCACCCTCTACTCTCTCCCTCACCAATCGTGCTCCCTCACTCCCCCCCTCCCGAGTGGCCGCTGGACCACGTCCCTCACCCCCCTCACCCACCCTCCTCCCCGATAGACACTCACCGCAGCTGAACAGTCACCGTCACACCGCCCTCATCAACCCTCCTCATGCACCACCTTGCACTCATGGAAACCGATCCCTGTCGCCACGACAGCTGCCGTCTCGCAAACCGCCTCCCTGCAGCAGGCTGGGACCGACGCTATGGTGAACAGGACAGCTGCCGTCTCGCAAACTGCCTCCCTGCAGCAGGCTGGGACTGACGCTACGGCGAACAGGACAGCTGCCGTCTCGCAAACCGCCTGCCTGCAGCAGGCAAGGAACCCATGCTAGGGCGAACTGGAGCGTTCTCTGGAATAGGTTCCAGGACAAACAGTAGGACTACAGTGCAGCTCTGGCAGAGAGGGGCAGAAAGGCCATGGTACTGGAGGTGGAAAGACAAACGTCACAGCTGGGCCTTTGCTGCCCTTTGTTAACAACCTCCCACCAGCACTGACATGCCTCTTAAACGTATTTTATTGCAGAACATTGAAGTGGGGGAAGACAAAAGGACAGCACATGCTGAAGAACAGGTAAACCAAACAAAAATAAAAAAAGGACACACCACACACACAGTGAACTCGCTTTCACAAACACTCTCTCTGCACGCTGGGGTGCGGAGAGAGGAAGTACAGAATTCAAAACCTGATTGGGGATTGGGGGGAGAGCAGGAATTAATTGGGAGGATGCAGTCACACACACACAGATACTCGCCCCTACCCTCCGACTTCGCAATACACTCACATACACACACACGATCTCTATGTGACACACATGATCTCTCAGACACCAGCCCCTCCCCCCCTCTGTTAATCTCTCACACAGACACACACACACACACACACACACACACTCATGCAGGACATGGACAGATGGACACTCACTGTGTATCTCTGTATCGCCCCACCCCCCACCAACGCTCACCCCTCTCCAAGCCCACCACACTCGCATATTCACTCTCTCTTCTCATACAGTCACTCTCACACACACTTTCTCACACATACACACTCTGAGGAAAGACCTTGCTAGTGCCCATATCATTGGTTTCAGAAACGGGCCTTTTTCCCTAGTATTCTATAAATACATGTACACCCTTTAGAGAATTAGAGGTTAGTGGTTCCCATACTCTGGGTCATGACCCCAAATAGGGGGTCCCCTCTGGCCCTCTCCCTCTACACTTCCATTGTGATCTATGCCCAGTGGTGGGAGTTTATATGACGTCTATGAATCCATGAACTTTCACAGGCCCTATCCCCTGCTTCTGTGTGGGGTTCCTATTAAACTGGAAACATATGCAGAATACTGGGATCTCTGTAAGGTTTCCAACTGGATCCAGACTCGCCCAACAGAGTTAAACCATTGCATGTAGGGACTTGTAGTCTTGCTTTCTTTTGGGGATGCAATGGGGAAAATCAGAAGTACAAGTCCCTGCATGCACTGGACTAAACTCAAGACTGGATAAACTCTGTTGGGTGAATTTGGATCCATTTGGTAACCGTAGGTCTTTGAGTGTACATTGACACACAGATTCTTGTGCTGATTGTTGCTCCCTTCATGCTTTGCATGAGATGGGATAAAGAGAGTAGATGAAGGAGAAAAGTGGAGGTCTGCTTTTGCTTTCATCATTATTTGAGATCAGGTGCATTTTTAAATGCTAACATGGGGTCATGCTGGATAAATGTTTGGAAACCAACTACTGTTCTACAAGCTTTGCATGTACAAAGGCAGTAACTTCAGCTGACTGTGCTTAGCTGAATATTATCACTTAGATGGATCCTGATTGCACACACAGATGTAAAACTCTTGGATTCGACTCTTTCAGTTGTAGAACTGAAGTCAACCAAGTGATTTCCCTTGGTTCCCGTTCAGATCGTTACTGCAAGATCTCACACCAAGATCTCCAGCCCTTTCTCTGTAGCTTCCTGCTCTTTGGAGTGATCACCAGTCTCTCTTTCTTTCCCTGTAGATGTTCTGTTCTCTTTGGAGAAAAGTAGATCTCCTCTCTGCAACTGCCTTCTCCTCGCCAGTGTGCTGAGCTCATACCTGATTACCCACTTCAATAACTGTAGGGCTTGCAATCGGTATATAACAAAGAAAATAAAAATAAAATAAAATTGGCTCATTCAAAACGTGGGGAAAAGGGTGGAGAAAGACAGGGGCCATTTTACTAAGCTGCGTAAGCGTCTACAAGCACCCGGCGTGCGCCAAAATGGAGTTACCGCCTGACTACCACGTGGCTCTTGCAGTAATTTCATTTTTGGTGCGCATCCGATATGTGTCTGAAAAATATTTTTTATTTTCGGGCGTGCGTAACGGACGCATGCTAAGTAGCATTTGGCGCATGTAGGTCATTATCGCCTGTTACCGCAAGAGTCTTTACCACTAGGTTAATGGTTGGTGGTAAGGTCTCAGACCCAAAATGCAAGGAAGTAAATTCTAAGATCTCAACATCCAGGCTGTGAGGGCCAGAGACTAGAGGTTGGGATACAGAAGAGATTCCTCGTTCTGTGTAATCAGGGTCAGAAAACATTCCAATCTCCACAGTTCTCCAGAAGATAACTCCAGAAGAAGAGGGAACCAGATCAGCCAGGGCCGGTAAGGAGCAATCAGAATCATGGTCCCGAGGCCTTGCTTGAGTTTCAGTAAAGTCTTCCCCACGTGAGGTATGGGAGGATATGCATAAAGAAGACCTGTCCCCCAATGAAGGAGGAAGGCATCTGATGCAAGTCTGTCATGGGCCTGGAACAGAACTGAGGAACTTTGTGATTGACCAGAGTGGCGAAGAGATCCACCGAGGGGGTGCCCCACACTGGGAAGATCTCGCAGGCAACACCCAAGTTGAGAGACCACTTGTGCAGTTGCAAGACCTTGCTCAGTCTGTTGGCCAGGCTGTTGTATTTGTCCGCCAGATAAGTGGTCCTGAGGAGCATTCCATGACAGACTGCCCAATGCCACATCATGCCTCCTGACACAGAGGGCATGATTCGGTCCCCCCCTGCTTGCTGGTGTAATACATTGCAACCTGATTGTCCATTTGGATGAGTACAATTTGGTTGATCAGCCAATCTCTGAAAGTCTTTCCTTCCAGGGTCAGGCTCTGTGGCTTCCCTGGACTGGCTCCTCCCCGAACTGATGCCTCTGTTGCCAGTTTCCCTGTGTTCCAAGCCTCACTCTGATATTTCAGCATTCTAGCCTCATTCCAGGGACTATTCAAGCCTCACTCTGGTGTTTCAGCAGTCTAGCCTCTTCTTGGCGCTCTGCTGCCTCCTTCAGTGTGGTCCAAGCCTCATTCCTGGGAACCAGAGACCATGAAATTATCAGTGAAGGCCCTTATAAGGAACCATGGGACACTCATGCATTGCCTTTGCAACGTTTGCTCTTCTGATATGAGTTGCTTGACCCCAGTGCTGTTCCTGAGTTCCCGTCTTCAGCTGTTCCAGTCGTCAGCTCTGTTCCTGAGTTCCAGTCTTCAACTGTTCCTAAGTTCCAGTGTGCAGCTCTGTTCCTGAGTTCCAGTCTTCAGCTGCTTTGTTCCTGAGTTCCAGTCCGCTGCTCCATTCCTCTTTGCTAAGCAGTTAACAGGATGTGTGTTAGGGCACAATGTGCATCCTGTTAACATGTTGGGTAACCATTAAAGCCCCAATACCCACAGGTAAAATGCTATTTTATCCCTATAACGGGCTCTAATCTTCTTTGCTCTCTATTTACTAAGCCACAGTGAAATAGCGTGATGTGCAGTTGTACAGGATGAAAATATACCGCAGGCAGTTAGGTATAGTATGACATTGCGTACAATTTCTGGGAACACCCCTGACCGACCCATGCTCCTCCCATGGCCACACTCCTTTGGAATTGTATGCTATGAAATTTAGGCACGCATGTTATGAAATAGGGCGTAGGGCAGATCCACGCGTAACTCTTTCTTACTGCCAAGTGCATATTAATGCCAATAATTGATTGTTAGCACCTAGTTGACTAATTAGTTTAGGCACAGATCTGGGATCTGTGACCGAATACAGAATTCAGGGACAGTGCAAATCATAGCTGAACCAATATTTTCGGCTCAGTCTGCAAACAGAGCAAAAATGTTTCCCATGCTGAGTTGTAGCATTTTGATTTAGCTATTGCTTCTTCTATCAGGGCTGTGCGACTTTCTAAACTTATTAGAAACTACATTGTCATTTCTAGGACATTTGGATCTACAAAGAACTACTTGTGAACTCATTTCTACAACCAGTTGGATGTGACCTCCTCTGGGAGGTGGGGGTAAGGATTTAGATTATACTTGCTTCAGTATAGCTCAAGGTGAATTGCATTTAGGTGCAATAGGTGTTTTCCTGTATTTGGAAGGCCTACAATCTAAGTTTGTGCCTGAGACAATGAAGGGTTAAGTGATTTCAATAAGACTACAGGATCAGCAGTGGGATTTGAACTGTGGCACCCCCCCACTCCACCCCATTGCTCAAACCATTAGGTTACTCCTCTCTTCCTTCACCTACATGATGGGTCCTTTCAAAATCATAAACGTGGATAGGGGTATCTCGCTTCATGTTAGTATTTTTTTAAACATTCTCCAAAGCATGCATTATTCACCCAAACGTTGCCTTGTCAGGAGTTCTGAACCGGTTCTATTTTTCTACTGACATTGCTTTATGTGCATAACTTAGGGTGTTCATCAATTCGACTCTGATATGTGTTTTCTTAAGTTGTTTGATTTACACAGGGCTGGTGTTAGATATGCTGGGGCCCAGGACAGAATTTGGGAGAGGAACAGCAAAGGACATTAGCAGGCTGTACCTCCTTCAGCTAGGGCAGACTAAGAACCTCCTTGGAACGTGGGGGCAAAGGGCAATTTCCCTGGTTGTATCCCCTCTCTAACACCAGCCCTGGCTTTCTAGTCTCCCAACCTTGTGATATTGGATCCCTTTTGTTGCATTTCCTTAGGAAACGGCACTGACTGATCTTCCACCAAGTATTTACCTCTCTTTACAGTGCCAGATGCAGTTGTTCTGATGTGGGGCATGTAGTGCAATCTGAATTTGACTATTTGCGTTCAGCTTTTTTTTTTTAAGGTTCATTGAATATGAGCAGTGCAGAATAAAAGCAGCTTTCACACCCCAAAACTGGGATGTTCAGTAATGAGACTAGACTTTCCAGGCTTTATGACTGTCTTTTACAAAATTCTGCTGTGCTAGCAGGGTGACAGAGGTGCAGTGTAATTGATTTTCTCTTCCCCCCCTCACAGATGTGCGAGCAGCTCCGATGCACCGAATGCCCTACCTCCACTCGCCCTATGATCGTCCTGCTTGGAACCCTCGAGTCTGTATCATTTCTGGAAACCAGCTGCTTATGCTCGATGAGGATGAGGTGAGACCCCAGTGCTCTAGGAAAGTGGTCTCTATTAGCTGTCACCATGACATTAGTTCTCCCTCATGGACGGGGGGGCTGTCCCTGTGACTCTTGAGGGAATGACCCTTTCTTCATTTTTTTTTGACAGCAAGGGATGTCTGCATGACTCTGTGGAGGTTGGAGTGGGGGTGGGGGTGGTGTTTGCTCAGTTGTGTCCATGACAGTTCATGGAAGCATTTCTCTCTTCCAAACACATTCAGTGCCAGAATTTTTTCCATTCCTGCAGGAGCATGGACCCTTTCTTGAATTACCAGAGATGCCTTTATAACACTAGGGAAGGGATATTTCTATCTATGGAGAGTGTCTTTGGCCCTTCAGAAAACAGTTTCCTTTCTTTCTCTTTCTCTAACTAGGAGAACTGTGTCCATGGCTATTTCTAATTTTTTCTCAGTCATCAGCCTAACATTCTATTTATTTGGGACTCATGCATATTTTGAATAGTGTTTGTTGTCATTTTGTATTTATTGGTGGGAGGGGAGATGGCAAAGTTACTTACCTGTAGCAGGTGTTCTCTGAAGACAGCAGTGACTCACTAACTGCCAGGCTCACAATGTTAATAATGAACTTGGTAACTGAATTCTATGAGTAAGAGTCAAAACCTTGTGTTGAACGTGGTAGCTTACTGGAAGAGAAGACGGAAAGTGGGAGAAGAATCAGGCTCTTCAAAAACAGACCAAGGACGTGAATACAAATCACAAATTTATTAAAAGATCACTCATAAGTATTGCCATACTGGGAAAGACCAAAGGTCCATCGAGCCCAGCATCCTGTTTCCAACAGTGGCCAATCCAGGTCACAAATACCCGGCAAGATCCCAAAAATGTACAAAACATTTTATACTGCTTATCCCAGAAATAGTGGATTTTCCCCAAGTCCATTTAATAACGGTCTATGGACTTTTCCTTTAGGAAGCCATCCAAACCTTTTGAAAACTCCAATAAGCTAACTGCCTTATCACATTCTCTGGCAATGAATTCCAGAGTTTAATTACACGTTGAGTGAAGAAAACTTTTCTCTGATTCGTTTTAAATTTACTACATTGTAGCTTCATCACATGTTCCCTAGTCTTAGTATTTTTGGAAAGCGTGAACAGACGCTTCACATCTACCCGTTCAACTCCACTCATTATTTTACAGACCTCTATCATATCTCCCCTAAGCCTCCTTTTCTCCAAGCTGAAGAGCCCTAGCCGCTTTAGCCTTTCCTCATAGGGAAGTCGTCCCATCCCCTTTATCATTTTCGTCGCCCTTCTCTGTTTTGGCACAGAAAGTGCCTTCTTCGGGAGTCATGGTAAACGTGTGTGGCAATCTTTATCTTCAGAATAGAATCTTTGAAAAGTAGAATGTTGTGGTCTTTATAAAAACTGTTGTGAGGTGTTGCAAAGGATATTGCTTCTAGGTGCTGCTTTTTTTTTTTAAGGAGTCTGATTCTTCTCCCAGTTTCTGTCTTCTCTTCGACTTCCTGTGGGATACTGGTGTTCGTTTCACTTTTGTGGTTTTTCTGTAGCTTACTGGAAGCCAGTAGTTTTGGATAAATAGAGGGGTAACACGATCGTATTTCCGAGCTCGAGAGAATATTCTCAGAGGTATTTTGAACAGTTTGTAGTCTCCTAAGGAGCATTTGTTTAATATCAGAATAGATGGCATTACAATAATTCAGACATGACAGAAGTGTGGCATAGAGAAGGGTCATTTGGAATTTTTTGTCTAGGTAAGGGTGAGCGGCATGAAACTGTCGCAAAACAATAAAACAGGAACTAGTCAAAATTGCAACATGTGGGGCAAATGACAACTCACACGAAAACACAAGGAATTGAGGCCAAACCGAATGGCAAGAATTTGTATTGATAATGCAGAGTCCCAAAGCAGAAATGCAGACACTTCCTATGAACAGGGAGAATACATATGTGGGTGTATACCTCCTTTATGTCTAGAGAGCAAAGCCAGTCATTGAGTTGGATCATGGGAAGAAGTGAAATTTTCTTTGAGTAAGTATCTGTTTGTCCCATAGGATGAGAATCATTCATACTCCCCCCCCATCTTTTTTTTGGTATGAGAAAGTACTTGGAGTAAAACCCTTGATCCCTTTCCAGCAGAGGAACTATTGCATTCTACCGGAGGGCAGAGAGCTCCTCCTGAAGTACCATCATTTGGAGGGAGTTGAAATGAGATTCTTTTGGTGGATGGTCAGGAAGCTTTCTTTCCCAATGCAGAGTGTAACTACATCTCTTGAAATAGGATCAGCCTACCTCCCACTGGTAGGTTGCTTAAAAAGGACAGCTGGACAGTGGCAATGCTCTCTAGAAAGGAGTCAAAAACTGGGTTGCTGTTTAAGCTGAGGAGGGGCCTGTGACTTCTGACCTCCCCTGCTGTCACAGGTGTGAGTGCTGGGCAGTCCTATGAGAAAGAGGAACAGTAGTAGGAGTATAACGACACTTAGAGGTGTAGTGATTAGAGTGCCGAAATCCTCATGAAAATCTTCTAGAAGAAGCAGTAGACAGACGGTTGTGGTCTGGAGAGACTTTTAATGGCATCGTTATGCTTTATAATCAGATCGACTACTTTCTTGACCTTGTCACCAAATAAGTTGTCCCCCACAACAAGGGATATCTGCTAAACATTCTTGGACTACAGATTCTAAGTTGGAAACTCTGAGCCAGGAAAGATGGTGCATTCCTACTCCCAAAGCGGAGAATTGAGAAAAGAGGTCAAAGGCATCAAAGTCCTGTCTTGCAAGACATTTGCAAGAATCCAGGTGCTTCCTGTGAAGTTTAAGAAACTCAGAGGCCTGTTGAGGAAGAAGGACGTCTGCAAAGTAGACAGCACTCTGTATTAGGGTCTTCAAATAAATTTTGAAATAAAGTTGATAATCTAATATGCGGCTAATTAGTATACAGGCTTGAAATGTTCGCCTGCCAAAAGAGTCTAAATCTCTGCCTGGAGGAGCAGAAGCATTAGATCTTGCACTGAGTGCACTTTAAGTCCCGGTGCTCCGGACCCTAGCACTGAACACACCAATTATGGGGGTCAGTGCCTGAGATAGTCCTATTGCATAGAGTATACTTTTTAAAGCCACACGACACCCTCTTTAACATGCAAGGCCAAAAGGCTCAATTACTCAAGCTCCCTGAGCCAATCTCTGATTGAAAATGGTTGATGCTCCTCGGCCAAAAAAAATGGCCTCAGAGACCCCTAAGGCAGAAAAAGGGGAAAAAATGTGAAAACATTTGTTTTGGTTAAATGTAACAATGAGAAAAAGAAAATATGAAAGAAAAAATATCCTGAAAAGGGAAGGCACCACAATAGAGAGAGCTTGACGTGATGAGGAGAGATTAGAAAACCGACCTTTCTGCTCTGCGGAAAATACAAGACTGTTGGTCCCACACTTGAGTGTTGGGCGGGAAGACACCCACGCATGCGCGGTGGGGGCCCTGCCTCAAAGTTTTTAAAGTGACAGTAAACTATGGCAGTGTCCACACCAGGCTCCATGGATGATGTCACCCACATGTGAGAATATTATGACTGTTTGGCCTTGGAGAACACATATCTTCTTTTCCGTCTGACAACAGGATAGATATACTGAGAATGAAAGGAATACAAGAGGAAAGCCAGGCTTATCCTGCCCCAGAATCCTGTGTCATCATCCTTGCCACATACTTTCCAATCTACTGCTCTTTGCATAGTAACATAGTAAATGACGGCAGATAAAGACCTGTACGGTCCATCCAGTCTGCCCAACAAGATAAACTCATTTTACATGGTATGTGATACTTTATATGTATACCCGAGTTTGATTTGTCCTTCCCTGTCTCAGGGCACAGACCATAGAAATCTGCCTAGTACTGTTCTTGTACTAAGTTCTGAAGCTAACATCAAAGCCTCTTAAAATTTATACTCCAGTCCATCCCTATCTATTCAGTCACGATCAGGGCGTAGACCGTAGAAGTCAGCCTAGCTCCCGTTTTGTTTCCAATTACCGGCGTCGCCACCCAATCACCTCTAAGATTCCACGGAACCATTCCTTCTAAACAGGATTCCTTTGTGTTTATCCCACACATGTTTGAATTCCATTACCGTTTTCATCTCCACCACCTCCCGCGGGAGGGCATTCCACATATCCACCACCCTCTCCACGAAAAAATACTTCCTGACATTAGTCCTGAGTCTGCCCCCCTTCATGTCCTCTAGTTCTACCGCCTTCCCGTCTCCGGAAAAGGTTCATTTGCGGATTAATACCTTTCAAATATTTGAACGTCTGTATCATATCACCCGTTTCTCCTTTCCCCCAAGGTATACATGTTCAGGTCAGCAAGTCTCTCCTCGTACAGTTTGCAACGCAAATCCCATATCATTTTCGTAGCTTTTCTTTGCACTGCTTCCAGTCGTTTTACATCTTTAGCAAGATACGGCCTCCAAAACTGAAAACAATACTCCAAGTGGGGCCTCACCAACGACTTGTAGAGGGGCATCAACACCTCCTTTCTTCTGCTGGTTATGCCCCTCTCTACACAGCCTAGCATCTTCTCATCTCAAATCAAATCAGTCCATTGCTAGGATCTCTCATCGTTCATTCGTTCTCAACACAACATGTGTTTCGCTCATGTGATAATCTGGAGCTCAACCAAATGGAACTAAGGAGTATGCTGCTATGCTCAACCGCAGCTATCATAGCCACGGTTGAGCATAGCAGCGTACTCCTTAGTTCCATTTAGTTGAGCTCCGGATTATTACGAGTTCTCCTGAGGACGCTATTAGAGCGAAACACATGTGTTGAGAACGAATGAACAATGAGAGATCCTGGCAATGGACTGATTGAGATTTGAGATGAGAAGAATTTTAAGAGCACTTATACACGAGCACGAATATGAGCATGGAACATGCTAGTGAAAGCTGAGGCAAGGTTGCAGAACACAGCATTCACTATGGCCCGACTTTATTCATAACAAAACTAAGTAAAAATTATTCCCACATTGGCTTGTACTAATGGACATATATGTGAGAGTTAAGATCTATTGAATATCTCTACAGGTTGGTGGAGGGTAGGGCATGAGTGCAACGATGTTCTGATTGTTCACATGTTTTCTGTTTGATAGCCCAGCCGTAGCAGCATGTTTCTCACTGAGCACTCTTGACAAACATTAGCTGTTTGCTACAACCTAGAGGTATTTCATTAAGATTGTTGTATTCACACATGTTTCACAGCATATATAAAAACAAAAAAAGGATATCTGAGTAACATACAACGGTTTCTTTTGTACTTATATTAAATTTTAACTGCCAGACCCTCGACCATTCTTCTAACGTTTGGAGATCCCTTCTCATCGTTTCTACTCCCTCTAGGGTATCCACTCCACTGGCCATCCTCGTGTCATCCGCAAAAAGGCACACCTTTCCTTCCAACCCTTCAGCAATATCTCCCACAAATATATTAAACAGAATAGGCCCCTACCTCCTGTAACTGTAATTGCAGTTACAGGAGGTAGTGGAGTTGGGTGGTGGTGGGTGGGGGGTTCAGACAACATTTAGAGCCTCCATCCTTCTTTCTGCAGGAGCAGGAATCAATTTCTTCCTATACTCCAGCTCATTGCTTGCATTTGGGAATTCAGTTTCCTTTTGGAAGCAGTTTCTGACCGACTGCGTGTGGGAGGGACACAAGCTGGGCCTGCAGATGAGAAACTGTTCAGTTCCATAGGGTAAGCAAGAGAATGAAATCTTTACAGATGGATAGAATAAAAAGAGAGATTCAGAGAAAACGAATGACAGAGAGAGAGAGAGAGAAAGAGAGACCTACTAGGAGAAGACACCAGGAGGGAGGAGAAGGAGAGAAAGAGACGCTCAGGGAAATCAAGACAGTGAGAGAAAGGGAAGGAGAGAAAAAGAGAATGAGACTCTTTGAGGGAAGCCAAGGCAGTGGCAGGGAGGAACAGGGAGACACTCAAGGAAAGCAAAGATGTATTGGATGAGGGGAGGGGGGAGAAAAGAGAGAGAGGAATGGAGAGAAGGGATGACAGTGGGAAGGAAACAGAAAGAGAGAGACATTCAGGGAAGGTAAGGCTATAAGAGAGAGGAAGAGACATGGACACACACAGAGAAAAAATGGCAAAAAATGCAAGAGATGGAAGAAAAGTGAGAGAGGAAAGAAAAAGGAATGGGAGTCAAAAAAGGAGAGCGTGAAAGCATGACAAAAAGTGAGAGCCAGTGAGAAATGAGCAAAAGAGACAGCCTGAAGAACAAGAGCTAGCTGGAGCTATAAGAGTGTTAATATTCTCTGTGCAGTAGCTATAGGGGATAATGATTATAATTAAGTAGTCAGCCCATGACCTGAGATATGCACCAATCCCGAAGAGAAGCAAAGTTTAACCTCAGTGCTGCTGCTGCACACCATATTTTTACTGCTTGGACAGTGAGAGGAGCTGGGGATGAAAGGAAAGGACTCCTGACCTCCTTCACTATGTTCTATAACATGTGTGCCTTACCTAATCAATTCATAAGGATCATTAGACACAAGGCATCCAGTTCAAAGAAGACTTTTCCTCATTTGCAGTGCATCTCAGGACCATCCAGTGATCAGTCTCGTGTATGGAGGATATCAGTCTCACAGTGCAGTTTGTCAGATGGATGACCTCAGGCTGTCAGTGTAGTCTCTCAGATGAATGATCTCATCCTTTCAGTATAGTCTCTCATTAGATGAATGAACTCCGTCTCTCAGGGCAGTCTCTGACATTAGCCCTCCACTCAGAGCTGTCCTTCTGTCTTTTAAATCACTTTTGAAAACTCAAGTTTTTTAGGACTTGCCTTCCCATTTGCCATCCTACTTGATGACCCTCCCCTGGAACAGTGGCCTACCTGACTTTTTTTTTCCCCTCTCTTTTTCCTCTTTGCAATTTGTAATTCTTTTTCTGCCTGTTTTTACTTTCTTTTGTACACCACTCTGATACTCATGCGAAGGGAGGTATATCACAGTGCAGTCTCTCAGATGAATGATCTTACCTTCCTGTGCAGTCTCTCTTTTAGATAACCTCAGTCTCAAAGCACCGTTATTTTTAATGGATGATCTCGGTGTTTTGATGCAGTCTCTCATTAGATGGATAATCCAGTCACCCAGTGTAGTCTCTTGGCCAATATCAGTCTCTTGATATAATCTCTCAGATGTATGATCTTAGTTTCTCAGTATATTGTCTCAGAAACATTCAAATACTTCAGCATTGTCCAGTGCAAAGACATTAGAGAGGCCATGCTATAAAGCTAAAACGGATAGTCTCAAGAGTAAAGTCATAACATCAGTAAATACTTCTTCACTTAGAGGGTGGTGAATGGGTGGGGGGGGGGGGGGGGGACGGGACACAGTGGAGGGAAAAACTAATATAGTTTGAACTGAATTGTCCTTTCCAAAATGTAAATCTTTTAAAAACTCACCCATTTTCTCAGGCCTTTTTAGGATCTGCTAGCAGCAGTAAGCCTTTAGTGCTCCAATGCTGCTTTCCTCTCCCCTGCTCCTATGTCCTATCTATGATGTGTAGTTCCTTTCCTGCTATTATATTTTAGCCTGTAAACTGCTTTGATTGTTCCCACTGAAAGGTAGTATATAAACAAACATAAGAAAATTTGGGGAAGAGCAGAGTCCTTAGGTGTCCGAGGTCTTTGTAGTATTGCATCTGGAATGAAATATAGTTAGTTCAGATGAGACGTGTACTTTCTCTGCTGTTATGTCCTTTGTTTGATCCACATGTCTCTGCTTCTTCTCTTCTCCTGTCCAGGTGCACCCTTTGCTGATTCGTGAGCGGAGGAGTGAATCCAGCAGAAATAAACTCCTTCGTCGCACTGTCAGCGTTCCTGTAGAAGGACGACAGGTTCCTGAGCACGGTACTGGCTGCATGTCCCAGAGCACCCAGCCCTGCAGTGCTGTGTGATAATTTGCACACCCTTTCCCATATCCTCCTGCATGCTAGGCTCTCTTTTCTCAAGAAGCCAGAGGCTCTCACCTTTCTCCATTCTACCAGAGCTCCAGGCTTTAGGAGTGGACTAGTTTCATGCAATCATACAAGCATGTCCAATTGCATAACTTTGTTGAACCTCAGTAGATTAAGTTTCTTAACATCTGTACATATAGTGCTTCTCACAAGAAGATCCTTGTGGGAGTCCTCTAGAACCTCACATAGCTCATTAGTTCTGATTTCTGTATTGTCATACTCATTAGCTGTGAGCTACTGCTGTGGCATCCACACTGGTTCTGAACTGCATGGGAATTAAAATTTGAATTTGAAAGTCATGTATTTCTTCTGCTTTAATCAGCTCTTTGCCTTATGCTATAAGGCTGACAGTCACCTAGTGGCATAGAATCTGCATGGAATACCTATCTCTTGGGCATTGCTACAGGAAATCCCTTAATGGTCTCAGAGCAGCACTGATGGGGGGACTGTCACCAAGCAGAGGAGTGAAGGCTTTGGTCTAGACACTCCCTGATCAGAAGGTGAGAGGCCTGGATTGATAAGTGCCTGATGAGGAAAGAGATAAGGCAATCATTAAAGTTATTCAGTTACTCTCATTGCTTACCTGGTAGCCATGAAGTGAACTAAAGACATTGGTGTAGGGAAATCTCCACACATAGGGTCATTTTCGAAGGTTTTTTTTGTTTGTAAAACAGCATCCAGGGGTATACATGCATAAAAGCAGAAGCTATTGATGCACAGCACTTACTTTTACATGGCGTATATATAGGTGTTCCTAGGAGTGGAATTTGGATAGAGTTGCAAAATATGCACCTATGTTTTAAAATATGCATATATCCATGTAGACCATTTGTGTAAATCTCTGTGACTATTTTCCAGTGGAGCTATTTTATAGAGGCTCTATAAAATAAGTGCAACATATGCACATCCTGTTATACAATTACCCTCTTTGGGGGTAATTCTATAACTGTGTACTAATATTTAGGCACCCAGAGGTCACATGATTGCTGTATATTCTACTAAGGAAAGTAGACCCCTATTTTCCTTTAGAGAATACTAATGTAACTGGGTATATACATTTGTATGTGCTTAAGCATGCCACAGAGATGGCATTACCGTGTGTACTTATGGACCAAAAATATGTACAGAATTTATAGTATTCTATAAGGGGCCCTTTTACTAATGTGCGTAGGCGCCTATGTGTGTCCAACATGCGTGAATTTGGAACTACCACCCGGCTACTGTGAGCCCTGGGCGGTAATTCCATTTTTTACATGCGTCTGATACACGTGGCAGAAAATATTATTTTCTACCATGTGGTGCTAACCGGGCGGTAATCGGCAGTGTACACACGCTGACGATTACCGCCTGGTTAATGTGTGAGACCTTACCGCTAAGTCAATGGATGGCAGTAAGGTCTCAGGCCCAAAATGGACACATGCCAATTTTTATTTTGCCGCAAGTGTGCATCCAATACATGCGTCTACACTAGCGCAGGCCATTTTTCAGTGCACCTTAGTAAAAGGACAACTAAGTTACATAACTATGCGCCCATCCATGCTCTGTCCATGTGTACACCTACCTGCAAACTACGTGCACAAATGCTATTAGTCTAATCATTTACATGTGAAGCCAGTAAGTAAATGCTAGTGCCTGCTTTATAGAATGACCCCTTTGAGAGTAAGAATCAAAAGCTTATACAGAGGTGGTAAACAGTGGTCTACCTGTTGAAAGAGCCCTGCTAAAATGAGTTAAGCCAGGATTCGGTAACAGGAAGGAGAATATGCATAGGGACTTCATACTGAAAGCCCTGTGTGTACCTTCCTATGGGCACATCTGCACCTCTTCCAGGGAGAAAGGGCTCTTTTTTTCTTGCCCTTTAGCCTTTGAAAATTGGCTTGCTGGCCCATGGGAGCAATGTCTGGGCAGAGGGAATGGGCCCACTGCCCATACTTTTTTGTGGGTTAAAAAAAATGCACTCTTGGGGATGTGGTTGGGTCTGGGAAGTAAAATAGGATCTGCAAATTATGGGGCAACATTGAAAAAAATACGGAAATGTGTAAAGTCTGCAAGTATTTTTCACCCAGATATTTGATTTTAGTTTTAAAAATTCTTTATTTATATTATAGAAATAAAAAACACAAGATATTACTTGTTGAAGGCAATTAGGAGGGTATTCATCAAGAAGCATTAGGGCCGTTGCACAGGCATTAGGGCCTTAATATGCATTAAGGGAATTAATGCATGCTAAAAGCTAAGAAGCCCATAGGTATAAAATGGGCTTCTTAGCATTTAGTGCACATTAGTGCCCTAATGCCCGTGGGGAGACCCAAATGCTGCTTGATGAATTCCCCCCTATATAGCAAGAAAAAAAATGAAGGAAACATATAAATCAAAAAGAAACACTAAATTTCCCTTTTAAAATTTTGGGTCACTTGTGCTAATGCTAGAGACACGCATATATTCCTATGGGTGCCTCTAGCATTAGCACGTACTAAAAACACTAGCACACCTTACCTTCGTCATAAAAAGAAATATACACACAAATCTGTACCGTCATTTGTGTGGATATGTTTTCTGGGTATATAGTCATGAATATACTTACAGAAATGCCAAAAGCATGCACATAATTATATTCTCTGCCTCAACCCTCCCCCAGAAACACTCCCCAATAAGCAAACGTATTAGCTATACATATAAGGGATCGATTGCAGATAAAGTGCTGTTAATTTCTGGAATTTTGTCCTGAATTTCACATGATTTTGTTTTGAACTTCACGTGATTTAAGCGAAAATTGTTTAAATTGAGTGGTGGTTTTTATGACTAGTGATTGCTCTCTACCCGCTTATGCAGTGGTTTGAATCCAGCAATAGAAGCGGACAGAGTTAACACTTTTGGGAGTCTGAAGTCTTTTTCCCACCCATATACATGTGTTTATTGAATGGTTTGGGCAAGTTAATCATTCCTCCAACACAGCAGAGTGGTTTTGCACTAGTTTGGTTAGGGATAAGTTGTATTAACTGTACATACATAGTTGTACCAGTATATGTTGTGGACAATTTTCAGAAACCCCATTTCTGTACATACAGCCTGTTTTATAGGTAGAAGTATCTTTGAAAATTGTTGTCTAGATTTTCAAGTGTATTTGCACTATTTTGCCTCTATTTGATTGCCTACGCAAATAGGAACTGGAGAGCATGCAGGTGATTTTAGCAGGTCATTTGAGGATGCTAATTTTTAAAGGAAAACACCATGGATGGTGTCCCTTTGAAAATCAGGTGCAATGTACACAAAGGATACAACTGCCTGGATGCACTTCAGACAACACAGGCTTTTCAAAATTGCTCTCCAGTGTGCTGCCCACCAGTTCTCACTTCCTAAGGAGTCACCCAGACAGACAGCTGCTCTTAGACCTCGATGCTTAGAAGCAAATGGTGGCACTAGAGGCCATTAGCGCCAGACTAGCGCCCACATTTGCTAGCGCAGAATGCTCAGGGGGCTCTAGCATAGGGAATGAGTGCGCCAAAAGATAGCGCAAATAGCATGCTAATATAGTCAAATGAGGCCAATTCCTATTCCCTCCCAATGCTCAGAGAACAGCGCACAAAAACAAAGATCCCTTACCAATGCAAAAATAATACTAGCTCGGAGAAGGCATTAGGGTGTTTGTAATGAGCTGGAGGCAGGACTGACTTGACTGTGTCTGCTCACACCAGTACAAAAGAAGACTACCCTCAGACCACCCCCTTCCCATCTAAGAGCCAACAGCTGAATGCCAGCCTGTGCCCATACCTTTTGAAATGCAGGTCTGCTGCCCAAAAACTCTGTTCCACTGATCAGAGGCGAAGGTTGGCAGAATCCATTGCAACCTTTGGTGGGCTATAACAAATCAGCACAAGTTCAGCGGTGTCAATCAAAGCAAAGTTGGCAGATAGGCTGCCCTTAACCCGCTCCTTCTCCTCCCCCCTGACGATCCCTCCATGAGCAGCGATCCGGGACACATACCTGCTCCTGCAAAAATGCCCGAGTGCTGTATGATCTCGCTTCTAACCACTGCATGGAGCCCCTGACACAGGCGGTGACAGAGAGGCAACTGGCAGCTCTTCATCCTCCTTCCCCAGGCACCATCCTCCCCCTTAACTTCCAAAGAACTTCCTAATGCTCAACACCAGCAGAGCATCTATATTTGCATATCATTAGTGTTGGGCATTATTAGGAAGTTGTTTGGCCGTACTGTTTTGGCGTTATTCTTCCGGCACTGTTCTGTACAGTGCCAGAGTTTTGAGCATCAGCTTCTTAATGCCACAGGGCTGATCCTGCTGATGATCCACAATCCAGTTCACTCCTAAGCTGGACACTCCACTGAAAAAAAGGACTTATTAAACATATGCCTCCTCTGGGTTCCCCTTCACACTTTTCATTTAAATGCAGAAGCAAGGCCTGTTTACAAAGATGGATGATGATGTAAGTGGTCGCACCCATTTATCGTGCTACTCTAATATCCTTTAAAGGGGCCTACTTTCCTTTAGAGAATAGGCTTCAAATTGGAACACATTTATAGAATTACCCTTCATCCACCTCATTCAACTGTGGAACGCATTACCGAGAGCCTTGAAAATAACTTACGACCATCTCAACTTCTGGAAAACACTAAAAACTAACCTGTTTAAAAAGGCATACCCTAACAATCCAACTTAAATGCCTGATCTCTGCAACACAACAAAAAAAAAAAAAGTACGTAATGGACATAACACAACTCTCCCTCTGTACGATTCCCTAATGTGGCTGTGCCACACGAACTTTACCTACCACAACATCACTTTGTATTTGTTCACACCAGTGTCGGCAAACGCCTCTCTGGTACTATGTAAGCCACATTGAGCCTGCAAATTGGTGGGAAAATTTGGGATACAAATGTAACAAATAAAATAAATAAATTCTATAACAGGTTGCCTTTTTGTAAGAACACCACCACAAACAAAGGAAAAATTCCTATGGAAGTAAAAGTAGTAGGGATGGGACGCTGACTGACCAAAAAACCACGGTGTGTCCAGAGGTTGATTGTAGCAATAATTTATTAAATGACAAAGTACATACAAGACTTGACACGGACCATGTTTCATCAATAATACTGACTGCCTCAGGAGTCAAGTATCTGTCGTGCAGCCGTAAATAAAAATAATGAACCAAAAAGGAGCACATGTGGACATCGTTTTTAGTGGACGTTGCTTCTTTGGGCAGCTGGAGATTCTGAAGTATACCTTTTGGTTCATCAGTGCCCATAGGCATAAAATAGCATTAATGTCTGTTAGCACTTGCTAAGTGTTAGTAAAAGAGCCCCTCAGTTTACAGAATACTGTAAGTTATGTAAATGTGTCACATTTGGGCACTTGCATTTATGCCAGCCATAAAACTATCGTAAATACATGCTGTAAGAACTTGTCAGCAAGCACCTCTCCGTGCTGTCTGCTCTCGACCTGCACCTCTCCGTGCTGTCTGTCTTCACCCACACAAGAGCTTGTGAGCATGACACAGGAGACCTCGTGGCACTCTGCTGACCTGCCTCTGGAACTCGACCGCTCCCACTATCCCCACTCAGGAGACCTCCTCTGGAGACTGACGCCTTTTCCACTCAGCTTCACTTTGAGTTCTCTAGTCCCCCAGAACCCGCCTGTAGTCAGTGGGCCTTTCTGCACCCTTCCCTGGGGATACAATTATTGCCTGGGTCCCACCAACCCTCTGCTCTTCCCTTGGTTTCAACTTTCAGTCACTGTTATTCAACTGTCAAGGGTAGCAGGGATTCTCTGGTGTCCTTGTCTTCAGGGGGTTATTCAACAACAAGGTCCCATCTAGGATAGTGCCCTTTGTAACCCCCACAGGGGCGCTCTCTGGTGTGCATTGGCCCTCTAGTGGCTCCTGCCTGGCCTCACCAGCCTTTTGCCTCAGGGAACCACCTTGAAACCAGACTTCTCTGTGACTACATTCATTCAGGCCTCTAGGTTTGGTCCTCCCCTTTCCCTCAGGGTGACCTCTTCCTTAACCTGCAGTCCTGGCCCGGCCTCCCCGCTGTATCACCTGGTAACCGACCCACCTTACCAGTTCTTCTGGTGGGGCCCCCAGGTCACCCTTCTCTGGAAGATCTCACAGCTTCCTCTGCTTGCAAAAATATGCAAATTAGCTGGTTGCATGTAAATTCAGTTTATTAGCTAGGTTACAGTCTTGTGGGAACCTGGCTTGCCCACTATTAATCTGTTACTGCGATTCACCCCTGAGACCATTTACTGGGGACATCTGGGTCTCAGGGTGTAACAGCCTCCTCCCCTGGATAGGACCTTCTTTATTCACATTAACCTTACGGTCCTATCCTCCACCCCACGGCTGTTTGTTCTTTTAAACACTTCAGTAGCAATTGTGCATAACAATCTTATCCATTGCCTGGCCCCCACCAGGTAAGTACCTCTTTGCCTTTGGAGGGAACCTTCTCCTGATCTCTCTCTTGAGCTCTACTTCAGCCAGCCTCTTTCTTCAGTCCCTGGCTTATAATTCTCCAGTTCTGGGTGTTGCAGGCCCCCCCCCCCCCCCCATCTTCTCTCTCCTCCCTAGGCTTAGAGGAGGCTTTTATAGGGTGCCCAATAATCCATCCCACCTCTCTTTAGGCCTCTCCCCCTGCTTCCAGAAAGGTCTGCACCCAGAACTCTCTCCACCTTTCCAGCTTCCACTCAGAGAGTCCCCCTGGTGGCCTCCCCAGGGAAGTACAGGTCCTATGCCACGAGCACCCCCTTGCTGTTCCTTCTGGTCACTACCATGGACTATACCCTTGGGCTCCCTCTAGTGGCCAGAATGGGCATTTTTAGGTTTTCCATGGGAGAGCACCCTCTGGCGGCCTCCTCATGTAAGGGCAGGCACTGTGTTTATCACAATGCGTATAAATTTAGGTGTACCAATGCTGAGTTACACTAGTGTTCTTATAGAATAGGTTCACTGCCTGTGGAAAGCAGGTGCCTAAATTCTGGCACCTTGTTCTAGAATGGCCTCCCATTTGACTAAGCATATTCCAGAGACAGTTACTGCTCTACTTTATCCAGTGAAAAGGAGATTTGGTGTGATATAGTAATGTATTTATTTATTTATTGCATTTGTATCCCACATTTTCCCACCTATTTGCGGGCTCAGTGTGGCTTACAATACATCACATGATGGGGCATGAATTAAAAAGCATTATTACTTTTGCTACATCCAGTGTGAAGGAAATTCAGCATGGTGATTGGGCATGTCCCACAAATGATATTGCTGTGCTATATCCAGTGTGGTATATTAATGCATAAAGTGATTGGGATTGTCTCAAAAAGCATTAGTATTAGGCTATATCCAGTGTAAGGGAGTTTCAGTGGGGTATATTCATGTATCACATGACCTAGTATTCTCTGGTCTTGAGAATTGTAACGATTTGATATACCACATTTATGTGATTATAATCAAGACAGTTTACATATTATATTCAGGTATTGTTTTGTATCTGGGGCAATGGAGGGTTAAGTGACTTGCCCAGTCATAAGGAGCTGTAGTGAGAATCGAACCCAGTTCTTCAGGTTCTCAGGCCGCTGCACTAAACACTATGTATCAGAATAGACTGGTGTCCTCTCTGTTATAAAGAAAAAAAATTTAAACATTTCCATTCTCCCATAGTACTGCACATTACACATATCTCCCTCCCACACTGGAGGCTAAAATAAGGAACTGTGTGTTCTTCCCAGAGAGCAGCCTCTGTCTTAATTCATAAAACACCCTGCTATTGAACTGTTGTGAAGCAGAACACTTTCATTGTCTGTATAAATCTTCTAGGGTTGGGTTTGATGAGGCTAATCACTGATGGTGGTGGAGTGTGTGTGTGTGTGTGTGGGGGGGGGGGGGGGGAGGATAGGGGAGGCATGGTACTCCAAGCTTGTTATGCACAGATCCCTGAAGCTTTTGTGTCAGTTTGTGATCGAGTTTTGTTCTGAGGGTATCATTTTGTAACTGCCCATGTTAGTGAAAAGTTCACAATTAATTTGCACCTTATGAACTATGATGCCTTTTCAAAGCAAAAATATGCATGTGCTTTAATGTAAAAACAAAACAAAACAGGAAAACTCTCTCTCACACACCTGCAGTTTTGGGCACATAATTTGTATGTGCATGGCTTTGAAAGTTCAAAAGGCTGTGTGCATGCAACTTTGCCAACATATAGGGTGGTCAATTTTACAAAAGCCCATTTCCACAGGTAAATTACTCTCCCTCTCTCTTCCCAACCTTAAAATGCATTTATAATTTACTGGGCCATTTTGACAGTCTAAGACTGAAGGATGTAAAAGCAGGGGTATCAGTCTGACATTCTGGAGGGCAGCACACCAGTCTGGGTTTCAGGATATCCTTAATGAATATTCATGAGATATATTTGCATGCACTGCCTCCAGTATTGCAAACCTATTTTATGCATATTGATTAGGAATATCCTGACTGGTTTGTGCCCTCTCCAGGACCGCAGTGTGATGCCCTGATCTACAACTGTTTGTATGTCAGCCACTGGAGCTGTCCGGTCTGTGGTGCTGAAACACACTGTAGTAAAACCTGGGGTTAATATTCAGATGTATTACTTCTGGTGCAGTTTCCTATAGCATTGACCTCACTACTGCAAGAATATAGAACCAGTCTTTTTTGCTTTACCTCTTCACTTTCACTTCTCCTAGACTCTATGTGGAAAGGGTGTATGGACATGCTTGGCTGGCTCTTGAGATCAGTGTGTGTCAAACCCAGTGCCAAGAGCTTCTCTTTAGAAGGCGTCACAGCAAAAAAAACAAAAACAGAGCCTGAAGCAAAGGGTTTCCACTTAGTACTGAAAACCCACTTGGGCCAATTCATCTTAAAACACCTTGCGAAATGGTTGAGTGTCTGTTGGTCTTGGTAGTTCCGTTCTGAACAATTAAAAGCCAGACCTCTTTCTCCCTCACCTCCCCCCCATCCCGTAGTATAACTACTAGTACTTATCATTTCTATAGCACTGTAAATGCATACATATATATGCAAGAGAAAGTCCCTGTGTGGTATGGTCCTTAGAAAGGATCATGCACCACAGTTACATAATTATGGACCCTCAACCTGGACATGAGGTGTTACTGTTAAGTGATGGTCAGAGTTTTCTTCCCCTCCCTGGGAACTGTGAACACTGCCTCCATATTTCCCCAGCCCCAGGTTACCTCAAGAGACAGAATGCTGGCCTGGGAATTAAACTTGGGTCCTCTACATACAAGTATGCAGTACTGCCAGCTGACCCCACTGATTCAGCCAACTGTCCAGTTAATATATATATATTGTTTTCTTTGATTTTGTCTTAAACCCAGTAATTTGCAATCTGTACTGATAGGATGAAAGCCCAGATATAAGGCCTTTGTCATCACAGATGAGGAGAGACAGTGTTCTGATATCTCTCACAGTATAGGGTAATGTAATAGTGACTGACAAATATTAAGTGTTACATTATGGAAACCCTGGTTCATCCCCAATTAATTTCTTTTGGTAAAGAGCCAAATTTGCCTCTCCTATTCCCCACCCCCCCAAGTTATTCACCAGCTTTGAAAAGCAGTAACATCTGATGTCCCCCAGGGACCTACTTCCACATAAAGGGCTTCTTTTACAAAGCCACACTAGCAATTTCTGTGCAGTAAATGAGAGGAAGCCCATTCTATTCCTATGGGCTTCCTCTCATTTGTCGTGCAGGAATTGCTAGTATGGCTTAGTAAAAGAAGCCCAAGGTTGGTAGATCTAGGTCCATGTATTACAAAGTTAAAAGGGGAGACAAAAAATTGCCAACTTTGTTTCTTCCTGTGTGTCCTCCAAATCACTCCTCAACTTTGAAAAGTGAAAAATCGCATGCCTTCCAAAAGATTTGCACACTAAATTTACAGCAGCTAGGTCTATCCCTTTCAAAGTTATAAAGACACGCACAGCATGCAATTTATGAGAAAATTGCCCTCCCAATTCATTCCTAGTTTTGATGAATAGAAAAGTCAGATGTCCCCTATCCCAATGACTTATTTCTATATAAACTGTGGACATTCCAAAGTTATTGGGTGCTGCACATAGACATTTTACAGCCCAATATGCCTCTTTGTTCCATTGAACAAAAGTTAAAAATACATAAAAAGAACTGAAATTTGAATAATAGAAGTAATCAGATGAGGAGAGCTGTTCTGCTCACCCCTGTAAAGAAGGATAGTCTCTGGTGGGTGTCTGTGCAGATGTTTCTTAAAGCTACTCTATATACTGTGAGATGAGGAGGGATTTCAGGCATGCAGTTCTACATATTCACATATCACAAGCATGCAAGAGAATCAGATTTTCAAACAATACAGAGTATGCATCAGTGATCCCCAGTGCGAGGTTTGTCACATAGTCCTGTTTCCCTTCAAGATGAGGAACATGTCATTGGCCTATTTCTGGTAGCGTGAGGGGGAGAGAGAAGGTTCAAGAATAGCACATAAGACTACCAAAGTTAGTCACCTCACATCCCTGCAGCCTGGCCTGAGGTACAGCACCAAGAGAAACATTAAAGGAGAAGCAGAATGGGAAAATGATATCTGATGGATACAGGTGGAAAAACAGAATGATGGGTTGCCTTGAAATGCAATAGGAAGGCATTTTAACAAACAAGTTGGGTGCCTTGGTAAACAAAAGACATGTAAAAAAGAATGATCGGCAGATCTGACAGAGAAAGAGAAGGAATGTGGAACAGAATGGTATACAGCAGCAGGGGTGGGATAGAAAGTAGGAAGATCCTACGGTATAGATTTATATATAACAAAGGTTAAGTGGGTCTGTACTGTTTAATCTGAAACAAAATTCAGGGGGATACACCATAGTGAGCTGAGAATTCCCTCCCTGGATACTTGAAGCAGTTTCAGAAAAAGAAGATGGTATGATCAGAGTGTTGGGTAAACTGACTCCAGGATGCTAACAGATCCACAGAATTGTATGGTAGACTGGGAAGCCAAAATGAAGTGTCCCCTAAAGTAGTCTCCACCCCTTTACAGTCTGATTTCTACAAGATTTAGGGACCTAACTTTAAGATTTAGGCACCTAGATCTGTCAAAGTAAAATCTGTCTTTTTGGAGCCCCTAAATTTAGGGGCCTAAATTCACAAGGCACTTACATCTAGATTCCTATAAAGGGGGCAGAGACAGATTGAGGAAATGAAGTTAGGAACTCAGAGTTGATTTCTGGTTTTGGACATCTAAATTAGGAATCAAACCTTCACAGAATTATTAGAACTTTAAGCACCTAAAATTAAAATTTAGAAGCCTATTTTCAGTCCAAAATATAGGTGCATAGAATCAGCTGAAAATAAGTTCCTAAACCAGGCACCTAATGGGTGAAGCTGATTGTTGGGGTTTTAGCTTTTCCATAAAGAACAGTTGGACATCCCAAGAGTTAAGGAGCATGGCTCTCCAGACTGTGTACAGGTCAGAATGAGATCTCTGTCCCCCTCCTTTTTCTGACCAATTCCATCTCAAGTCCATCTCAAACTGCTTCCCCTTTGTCCCATCTGGAATTCTTAATCTGATCTGTGACTTGTCACACTGTCTCACTGTACCCTCCAGATCCACTTGGCTGCTATGTTCTACGGAGCTTCTGAAGCAGGTTGCTAACATCCTGTGGTAGCATGATGCATAATCCATGTGCAGCTTCCAGAAGGATCAGTGCCAGTGTTTCGTCCCTTCCTTTCTTTTGCTCTCACTCCTCGCACTTCCTCTCTTTCTTCCTTTTATGAGCTCTTACAAGTTGCTTGCAGTCTCTTGTAACAGGATGGGAGGCAGACTGCATCCATCGCTTTGGAGAAATGGTACGAAAGGTTTCCTTTTTTCCTTATACAACTAGCAAGAAGTCCCCCCAAAAATCCTTGCAGTCTTTAAAAATAACCGCACTTTTCTCTTCCTCTCTCTCTTACCACCCACGTGCCTCTGTCTATCAGTCGCTTTGCTGCAATGTAATTATGCCTAAATTCACCTAATTATTAAATAAATTCTTTCTGTGCTCACATTGCCTACATGAGAGGTGGCTGCTTGGCAGCTATGGGGAGGTGGCTGACTAGAAATCCTGGGGAGAATGGAGCAAGTTAAGGAGAGCGTTGCCTTTTGCTTCAAATTAGTTTTGTAATTCTAGCTGAATTCAATCTCAAGTGCACAAAAGGGAAAAAAAATCTTGAAAAGGTTTTTCTTTTACTCTCCCTTTCTCTTTTTCACCTCCCCCTCTCCTCTCCATTCTTTTTGAACTCTAACCTTGCTTCTTTCCATGTATGCCATTGTTGTTATTGTTGTTATACTTTTCCTCCCCCTCTTGCTTTGCTCTTGGATTACCTTTCCTTTCTTGCATTTCATCAGACATTTTAAGTCACTTTTGAAGTGCTTTTAAGTGGTAGTAAGATGAGTTTCTTGAGGTTCATGGCATGAG
This sequence comes from Microcaecilia unicolor, assembly GCF_901765095.1. Classification (NCBI taxonomy): domain Eukaryota; kingdom Metazoa; phylum Chordata; class Amphibia; order Gymnophiona; family Siphonopidae; genus Microcaecilia; species Microcaecilia unicolor. The sequence continues at coordinate 204,934,056 of NC_044033.1, read as the reverse complement.
TCTATGAATGACAATGTTTTTGTCCTGATCTGTGTAAAAACCTTTATGATTACAATCTGTATTTTAATCAGTGGTGGGGTCTATATTCAGTATGATTGCATCTGGTAGGAGAGCAAGTCTAACCCAGATTTTTCAGCACTACTTACCTGGGTAGTGCCACTGAAAATCCAGGCAGACCATCTTGGCACTATTAAGGCAGTTTTCGAGTGGTCTGGATGCAAAGTCTATATTCAGCGGTAGTACCCTGATAGCTGCCCAGTTGACTAACTTGGGACATAAAAAAAGCTGCACCAGGATAACTCCAGTGGCCGTCTAATAACCAGACATTCAGTGCCGGTATCCAGATATAGAAAAGCCTGTGGTGGCTAGAGTTTAAAACAGCATTGTTCTCTTAGGCTTCCGCGGCTGGCATCATGATTGTTGCAGTTGTCCAGGTCTTGCCAGTCTGAGTAAGTGGAACCAATGTTTTAGCCATCATGCATTGAAGCCACAACGTGATGGCTGAAACTTGGGTTTCACTTACTCAGACATGGCAAGGCCAGACAACTGCAGCAATCATTAAAACAAAGTTAACCACCACAAGCTGAATACTGCACTTGGTATGTTTTATTCTGCATTCTTTTTTTATATATATATATATTTTTTTTTTTTTTGGGGGGGGGGGGGTTTGTGTGTGAACTTTTAAGAATGCATACCAGCCAATTTTCAAAAATCTGTGGAGCTAGTAAGATAACTAGGTAAACTGACCTGCATATTGTGAGAGGGTAGGTAAAAGGGGATCCGGGAAGGCATGCAGAAGGGGGGTGCAGGCAGCCGGGGAACCCCAACGGGGCAGACTTCATGTGCACAACACCCACATTCAGAAAGCTGCGCTTCCGGAGGCAGAGAGGTTGGCTGGGTTAAGGAAGAAGAGGAGGAACTACCAGTCCCAGAATCCCTCTCTTCCCCACCCGGCTGTGCAAGAATTAGGGGAGGAGATAGAAGATTGGGAAATGGTCTCTGAGGGAGGTGATGAGGGCCAGCTGGAGAGGTTGGGGGCGGGGGAAGTTGAAGAGGAGAATAAAATGGAAGTTACTGAAGGACTAGAGGAGGAACAGATGGAGATTGGAGCTCTGGCTCAAACCCGAAAAGCTGCTGTAAGAGGGTGGCTAGCTGGGCCTTGGAGAGACTGGTGGAAGACCAGAGGAGAGAGACTGAGGCGCTGGGGGAGATCTCTATTAAGGAGGAAACAGCTGCAGCCCCTGGGAGAGAAAGAGGGCTGGGCACAATTGAAACCCCAGTCTGAACCAGGTGGGACCAAAGCTGTGTAGCTGTGCTGTAAGAAAGACTGTGTAAACTGCTTCATACTGGAAAGGTCTGGGCCTGCAACCTACCAAGCTATTGTGTTTTCTTTCTGATAATGTACTGTTCCCTAAAAGAAGTAATTTTGGCTAAAGTGAAGTTATATGGACTGTTTAAACCCTGAATGAGACTTTGGCAGCAAACCTTAACAACCTGGGAGTAAGGTGTTTTCCTTTTGTGTCTATGCTGAATGGAAGCAAGAAAATAAAGTTTTTTTTAATAAACGTTTTGCCTTAATTGAGCCTCTGTGGAAACAATAGAGAGAGGAGGAAGTCCTGCAAGCTTTCAAGGGGGTCTGGCGCTGAGTTCCCAGAACAGGCCAAGGTGGTGTGGAGTGAGGCAACAGTTGGGTGAAGAAGGAAGCTAAGCAGGGTCGAGCCCAGCTGGGTCCTGGAAGGGGGACCCAGCTACAAAGTGGTGGCAGTGGTGGGATCAATCGAAGACCCGCCAAGGAAGGCTTATATTTACCCTGATTCTGGTAAGCAGACTCAGAATTGGGGCAAGGATTGTGAAACGGGTGGGAGTAATAATCACTTGCTCTCAATTGGGCATATTGTGTGAAGAGCGGCACTTGGGTCTTGTATTCTGTGTTTTCCAGGAACCAGCGGGCGTCAGAGATCATGGATCCGAAGGAGCTGATGGCATTCATGACACACCAGTTCCAGAAGCAGCAAGAACTGGCACAGAAATTCATGGAGGACTCTCTGGCAGCATCGAGAGCCTAGCAACAACCCTTGTTGGATTTAGTACAAGAGATGGTGCGGTCTGGGAGTGTGTCAAAGAGAGCGGGCCCGAGTGGAGAGGAGTCCGAAGCAACGGGGGTGCGAACCTATGGGGAACCTGGTCATGTGAACTGGCTACCCTGGGGCAAGTTGGCTGCTGGGGACGATATTGAGGACTACCTGGGAACCTTTGAACGAGTGGCCCCAGGATCAGTGGACCATTTGTTTGGCCCCAGTTTTGTCCGGGGAGGCCTTGGCAGTGTTTCGGGGGCTGGCTCCATCAGAGGTAACAGACTATGGTTGCCTTAAGAAGGCTATCCTGGACAGATATGGTGTGAGTAAACAGACCTATCGCTGGCGGTTCCGGAGTTGGAGGTGGTCGGAGGGGGAGACTCCGAGAGCCCTGGCCCAGAAATTAATGGACCTTGCCACGAGGTGGTTAGAGCCAGACAAAAGGTCAGTGATGCAAATTTTACAAGAGCTGGTGTTAGAACAATTCTTAGAGTCTGTACCAGAAATAGTGAGGACAGACTTGGTAAGAAAGGGGTGTGAAACATTAGAAACTGCTGTCAAAGGGATGGAATGTTACCTTGAGTCTGAATATTTCAGGGGATCAAGGGGGTTTTCTTCCCAGCCCAAAAGCATGTTAGGGAAGGGTTCCCCGGGGTATAAGGAAAAGGGAATGGGGGAAGATAGGCAGTGTTCTCATTGTGGGAAACCTGGGCATGTGAGACGGGATTGTGGGGTCCGACTGGGGTTAACCTCTCATGTACCTTTCTCAGCCGGGGGCCAATTCACTCAGTGGGTGGAGTTCGGAGGGATTGAGGTAGAGGGGCTCCTGGATTCGGGGGCCGACCAAACAATGTGTTCCCAGAGGTTGTGGGACCAGGTGAAAGGAGGGAAAAAGGGAGAGGGCAAAAGGAGTAGGTTAATAAACATCCAGTGCATTCATGGGGCTACCTTGTGATACCCCGTCCATCGGGTGCAGATTAAGAGCTTGGCAGGGACCCATGAGGTGGAGGTGGCGGTACTACCCCGGCTGCCCCAGAATTTGATTTTAGGGCGAGATTGGGCTCCCTTTTTCCAGTACCTGGGGAGTCGGGCAGGACTGGTGACTACACGGGCCCAAAGTAAGCAGGGAGAGGGGGATAGGCCCACAGTTTCTCTGGTATTCCCGTTCCAAATGGACATTTTTGAGGCCCCGGGTAGGGAGAAGCCTAGCTCTAGCCAGAAGAAGCGAGCCCAGAAGCATAGGAGAGCTGATTTGAATGAGCAGGGGGAATTTCCCCAAGACCCGGTGGGGGTACGGGAGAGGTTCCCTTACTTCCACAAGGAGCAGGAAACGGATGCTAGCTTGCGGGACAGGAGGGAGAGCAGGTTTTCCCGCGATTCAGTGTTGACCAGGGGCTACTATTCCGTGTAGCCCGGACTCCGGGTGAGGAGGTACCAAGAAGCAGTTAGTGGTTCCCCAGGGTTTCAGGGAGTTGGTTATGCGGCTAGCTCATGATCACCCTTTGGGAGGGCATAAGGGGATCAAAGGGACACTTATGCAGGTGTTGCTCCGTTTCTATTGGCCTGGGGTGTACAAGAGTATCGAGCAGTTCTGCGCTGCTTGCGCCCAGTGCCAAAAGGTGTCGTAGAAGGTGCCTGCCCGAGCCCCCCTTTGTCCTCTGCCCTGGATAGCTATCCCGATGACCCGGGTGGCTATGGATATGATCGGTCCCATTACCAAGAGCAAGCGGGGTTTCTCCTATATACTGGTTGTGGTGGATATGGCTACTAGGTATCCTTGGGCTATTCCTCTCCGCAACACCTCAGCCAAAGTCATAGCCTCCCATCTCATATGGATTTTCTGTGAGGTGGGGTTCCCCAGGGAGGTATTAACAGACCGAGGTACCAATTTTCTGTCCCATACGCTGAAACAGGTATGGGAGGCACTTGGGATCCAGCACCTCCATACCGCAGCCTACCACCCCCAGACCAATGGGTTGGTGGAGCGCTTCAATAAGACCTTGAAGATGCTGTTAAGAAAGGGACTCGGTATCCATCATGAACAGTGGGATTTGTTACTTCCCTTTGTGTTGTATGTGTGTTGTGAAAGTGTGCAAGCCTCCCTAAAGGTCTCTCCGTTTCAGATGATGTATGGGAGAGTACCCAGGGGAGTGCTGGATATTTTAAAAGAGCAGTGGGTGCCACCCGAGGAGCAGGATAAGGAAGTTAGTAGGTATTTGGTTGATCTAAAGGAGCGCTTGAGGAGGGTGCAGGAGGGGGCGCAGCAGGAGCTAGCCAGAAGCCAGGTCACCCAAAAGACCTATTATGATAGGAGGAGTGCCAATCGGACATTTCAGGTGGGGGAAAAAGTGCTGGTATTGATATCTGACTCCCCGCATAAATTCACGAGCCGGTGGAAAGGGCCAGTTACAATAGAGAAACAGTTGGGTCCCACCACCTATGCAGTGAGGCATGAGCAAGGCCGGATACAAACATATCATGTGAATGTTCTGAAGCCCTGGCGGGAGAGAAAGGGGTTATGGAGTCAGGGGATACAGGAAGGGGAGGAAGACCTGGGGCCCCAGATTATGGAGTTTTCACAGAAGTGTGAACCCCAGATAGATCCAGGCCTTAGTGAACCCCAGCAGAAGGATCAGCAGGAACTTTTAGAGGAGTTTCGGGATGTGTTGACCGCTCGTCCCGGGGAGACTACTCTCATAACCCATGATATTATATCTGAACCAGGGAAGGTAGTGAGGCAGCGGCCCTATCGTCTCCCCCCCCCCCCCCCCAAGTGGCAGGAGGTGGTCCGGCAGGTTAAGGAGATGGTATCCTTTGGAGTAATCGAGGAGTCCTTCAGTCCCTGGTCAAGCCCAGTGGTGCTTGTACCAAAAGCTGATGGTACCTGGCGGTTCTGCATTGACTTCCGCCAAGTCAATGCCCTGTCCACCCCGGATGCCTACCCCATGCCCCGCATTGAGGAATTACTAGATCGGCTGGGAACCGCCAGGTACCTGTCTACCCTGGACTTGACCAAGGGCTATTGGCAGATACCTCTGACGGAGGGAGCACGGCCGAAAACTGCTTTTGCTACCCCGGTGGGACTTTATCAGTTTAAAAGAATGCCGTTCGGGTTGCACTCCACGGTGGCATCCTGCCAACGGTTGTTGGATAGGATATTACGTCCACATCAGGAGTATGCGGCAGCCTACTTGGACGATGTGGTCATCTATAGTGCCCCAATTTGACTGCCCCTATCAGACTGACTGCTCACGTGTCCTTTAGATTGTAAGCTCTTTGAGCAGGGACTGTCCTTCTATGTTAAATTGTACAGCGCTGTGTAACCCTAGTAGCGCTTTAGAAATGTTAAGTAGTAGTAGTAGTAGTAGTATAGTGAGGACTAGGCCACCCATGTAGTACGACTCAGGGGGGTACTGGAGACGTTCCGACGGGCAGGTTTAACCTTAAACCCCCAGAAATGCCATTTCGGTCAGCGGCGCGTGAAATATTTGGGGTACATGGTGGGGGACGGACAGATCACTCCCTTATGCGACAAAGTGGCAAGCATTAGGGAGTTTCCTCGTCCGGGGAATAAGAAAGGGTTAAGGCGGTTTTTGGCCATAGTGGGTTACTATCGGAGGTTTATTCCCCATTTCGCCTCAATAGCAGCCCCTCTAACAGATAAGTTGAAAAGCAAGAGCCTGAACACGCTTCAGTGGGATGGGGAAAGTCAAGGGGCCGTTGATAAGTTAAGGTCGATATTGTGTCAGGAACCAGTACTAAGGGCAGTGGACTTTGACAAAACCTTCGTACTCCAGGTAGATGCCTCTGGGGTGGGGTTGGGGGCAGTGTTATCCCAGCTCCATGAGGGACAAGAACATCCCCTCCTGTATCTGAGTTGCAAGTTGTTACCGCATGAGACGAGGTATTCCACCATGGAGAGGGAATGTTTGGCTATCAAGTGGGCCGTACAGGCCTCTCACTTCTATTTGGATGGCCGAGCATTTACGTTGGTGACTGACCACGCTCCTCTCAAATGGTTGGGGCATATGAAGAACAGTAATGCCCGGCTCACCTTGTGGTACCTGGCCCTGCAGCCCTACCGCTTCCGAGTGGAGCACCTGGCAGGTAGGCTTTTAACCAATGCTGATGTCCTGTCACGGATTGCTAGTGAAGAAATAGAAGTCCCTAGCAATCAGTTGAGGATGGGGGTATGTGAGAGGGTAGGTAAAAGGGGATCCGGGAAGGCACGCAGAAGGGGGGTGCAGGCAGCCGGGGAACCCCAACGGGGCAGACATCATGTGCACACACCCACATTCAGAAAGCTGTGCTACCGGAGGCAGAGAGGTTGGCCAGGTTAAGGAAGAAGAGGAGGAACTACCAGTCCCAGAATCCCTCTCTTCCCCACCCGGCTGTGCAAGAATTAGGGGAGGAGATAGAAGATTGGGAAATGGTCTCTGAGGGAGGTGAGGGCCAGCTGTAGAGGTTTGGGGCGGGGGAAGTTGAAGAGGAGGATAAAATGGAAGTTACTGAAGGACTAGAGGAGGAACAGATGGAGATTGGAGCTCTGGCTCAAACCCGAAAAGCTGCTGTAAGAGGGTGGCTCGCTGGCCCTTGGAGAGACTGGTGGAAGACCAGAGGAGAGAGACTGAGGCGCTGGGGGAGATCTCTATTAAAGAGGAAACAGGTGCAGCCCCTGGGAGAGAAAGAGGGCTGGGCACAATTGAAACCCCAGTCTGAACCAGGTGGGACCGTAGCTGTGCTGTAAGAAAGACTGTGTAAACTGTTTCATACTGGAAAGGTCTGGGCCTGCAACCCTCCAAGCTATTGTGTTTTCTTTCTGATAATGTACTATTCCCTAAAAGAAGTAATTTTGGCTAAAGTGAAGTTATATGGACTGTTTAAACCCTGAATGAGACTTTGGCAGCAAACCTTAACAACCTGGGAGTAAGGTGTTTTCCTTTTGTGCCTATGCTGAATGGAAGCAAGAAAATAGTTTCTTTTTTATAAACATTTTGCCTTGATTGAGCCTCTGTGGAAACAATAGAGAGAGGAGGAAGTCCTGCAAGCTCTCAAGGGGGTCTGGCGCTGAGTTCCCAGAACAGGCCAAGGTGGTGTGGAGTGAGGCAACAGTCGGGTGAAGAAGGAAGCTAAGCAGGGTCAAGCCTGGCTGGGTCCTGGAAGGGGGACCCAGCTACAATATCTAGTTATTTGCTTGTATTTCTGGCTTAATCTAACTAATGGAGTGCAGATGGCACACAGGAGTCACACCACAGAACCTGTATTCAATGACCTGACATGGTTTTGCGAGAGCTGAGGGTGGCTGTGGACAGTGCAGGTTGAGGACCTTCTCTAAATCCTATATTGATACAAATGAGTATTATCCCTGATGCAGGCACTTGCTGACACATGATACTGTCTGATTATAATATGAAATAGTATTTTTATTCCACCAACTACCAACAAATAGGTTCAAAGCGGATTCCATATAAATTCTAAACAGAAATAACAATTATTACAAGTATAACAACAACAATGTATCAACCTACTAGAAAAATGGATGTATGCCCATAAATTAAAGCTCAATACAGAAAAAACATTTTTTTTATGTTTGAACTCAAAACCAGAACAAATCCCTAAGATAATTACCATCAATCAAGTCGATTTTACCCTCTCCCTAACCATCAAACTCCTAGGCGTTCAAATAGACAGCGCTCTTTCCCTGGAGGCACAAATTAACGTCTTAGCCCAAAAATGTTTCTTTCTAATGAGAAAGCTCCATACTATTCAGAAGTACTTTGAAATCAATCACTATGAATGGCTTGAGCATGCACTATTACTATAATCTCTTAATTATTTTAACTTAATATACTTGGGCTGCACAAAGACCTTACTTAAGAGATTTCAAATCATTCAAAATACGATAATCAGACTAACATAGAGGGGCATAATTGAACGTCGCCGTCGAAATAGATCTATTTTGGCGGCAGCGTTGCAGCTGGTCGGAACTGTATTATCGAAAAAGATGGCCGGCCATCTTTTTTTTTCGATAATATGGTTTAGCCCGGCCAAACGCCAGAGTTCGCCGGGTTTGAGATGGCCGGTCTTGTTTTTCAGCGATAATGGAAAAAAATGCTGGCGATCTCCAACCTGGCGATATCCAAGGCATTTGGTCTTGGGAGGAGCCAGCATTCGTAGTGCACTGGACCCCTCACATGCCAGGACACCAACTGGGCAACCTAGGGGTCAGTGCGGTGGACTTCAGAAAACGCTCCCACATGCATAGCTCCCTTACTTTGGGTACTGAGCCCCCCCAACCCCCCCCCCCAAAACCCACTAACCACAAATGTACACCACTACCGTAGCTCTTAGGGGTGAAGGGGGCAACTACATGTGGGTACAGTGGGTTTTGGAGGGCTCCCATTTACCAGCACAAGTGTTACAGGTAGGGGGGGATGGGCCTGGGTCCGCCTGCCTTAAGTGCACTGCGGTACCCACTAAAAGTGCTCCAGGGACCTGCATACACGCAGGCCTCTAGGACTTGTTGCTGCTGTATAACCTTGGCATACCAGTTGAGACCTGAAGACTAATCTCTTTGAAAAAGTCCTTTATTTGAATAAGCACGTTTACTCACAGTTAACTGCAGATCAGAAGTTGTGCCCCACTGGCAAAGAGTCTCCCTGGTACTGAGATTAGCAGTAGGTCAGAGCTGGGAGAATGGTGTACAATGCCCTCTTTCAGCAACATTCAAGGTAATAACTAATTTCTCTAACGTGGGTAACACATGAAAGGGATCTAAAACTGGCTGACAAAAATGGCCACTACCTCATGGACTACTGGAAACAAAACCGGACACACTCTGACCCAGTTAGCAGGGGGAAAAGCACCATGGGAGTAGAGCCCACTACCCTACACCCACCACAATGCATTGCTGATGTGATTCTGCAGTGCACCTAACAGAAAAGATGTCACACTCACCCGAGAGCCACATCACAAGCAGGGAAAGGCTGTCAGAGGATAGAACATATTCTGCTGTCATGGAGGTGGGTACGGAGGCTGGCATACAGGCTGGCAAAAAAGGTTTTTAGTTTTATTGTTTTAGTGTGGGACGGGTTTGGTGACCACTGGGGGAGTACGGGGAGGTCATCCCTGATTCCTTCTGGTGGTCAAAGCCCCTTAAAATTTACACTCAAGCCCATCCATATCTATTCAGTCATGATCAGGGCATAGACCGTAGAAGTCTGCCCAGCACTGGTTTTGCTTCCCAATTACTGGCATTGCACCCAAACTCCGCTAAGATTCCGTGGATCCATTCCTTCTAAACAGGATTCCTTTATGTTTATCCCACACGTTTGAATTCCATTACCGTTTTCATCTCCACCACCTCCTGCGGGATTGCATTCCATATATCCACAACCCTCTCCCCTCACTCTTCCTGACATTACTCGAGTCTGCTCCCCTTCAACCTCAATTCATGTCCTCTAGACTAATCTTCAGGCTATCACAATTTGACAGTGCCTCCCCTTTTTATAACAAACTACACTGGCTACCCATTGAAGCGAGAGTGTCTTTCAGATTGATAGCTTTAGACGTGAACACTTACACCAACCGAAAGGTTGATGTACTTGCTCAAGCCTAACTATAGGCAGTTAGATAGGTAACTGAAAGCATTGGTGCTAGCTCTGTGGATCCTTGAGCACCCCCCAATATTGAGCAAACTCCCTGATTTTGTTCAGGAAGGAGTGATTTCCATTGGGTTTTGAAAAGTTGGCTCTTATGACTGCAACTACTCTATAACCTGTGTAAGTAAACTATAGTACTTTGTAAGTCTAAGTGCTTTGAAAATGAGCCCCATAGTGTATCTAGATTTTCAGAAAGCATTTGACAAAGTGCTTCATGAGAGACTCCTGAGAAATTAAAAAGTTATGCGATAGGAGACAATATCCCATTATAGACTGGGAACTGGTTAGAAGATAGATACAGAGAATAGGGTTAAATGGCCAATATTCTCAATAGAGAAGAGTGAATAGTGGGGTTCTCCACAGATCCATGCTGGGACCAGTGCTTTTTAACATATTCATGGGTTATCTGGAATCAAGAATAAGTAAGGTGATCAAATTTGCTGACACAAAGTTATTCAAGCTTCTTAAATCAAAAGATGATTATGAGAAATTGCAAAATGACTGAGAAACTGGGCATCCAAATAGTACATGACATTTAATGTGAGCAAGTGCAAAGTTGAATATAAGAGTAGCCTAATGGTTAGTGCAGTCAGTGGCCTGAGAATATCACTACAGCTCTTTAACCCTCCATTGCCCCAGGTACAAAACAAGTACCTGTACATAATATGTAAACCGCTTTGATTGTAACCACAGAAAAGCGGTATATCAAATCCCATCCCCTTTCCCTTTCCTGAAGCATGTAGGGAAGAAGAATTCAAACTATAGATACATGATTCAAGGTTCTAATTAGGAGGCACCACCTAGCAAAAGGATCTAGGAGTCATCGCTGATGATATATTGAAATTCTCTGCTCAGTGTGTAGAGCTAAGAAAACAAAATAGAATGATAGGAATTATTAGGAAAGGAATAGAGAATAAATCAGAGAATATCATAATGCCTCTATAGTGCTCTATGGTGCAACTGCACCTCAAATATTGTGTACAGCTCTGGTCACCTCATCTCAGAAAGGTACAAGGCAACCAAAATGATAAAGGGGCTGGAATGACTTCCCTATAAGGAAAGGCTAAAGAGGTTAAGGCTCTTCAACTTAGAGAAGTGACAGCTGAGAGGAGATATGACAGAAGTCTATTGAGGTTCACCTCTATGTTCAGCCATTTTGGAGGTTTACCTCACTGAGTGCGTTTTCGTGGATAGAGCTTCACCAATATTTCTTCTTCTTTTCTCCACTTGCGGATTGATTTTTCATCCATAGAGAAAAAACACCCAGCCTCATGATTTCTACTATCTTGGCACATTCGAATACTGAAAGTCCACAGTGTATGAATTACGTTTCAGCATGATAGACCTTCTACCGGTATATGTAGCCATTGGCTATGCCAAGGTGCAGGCTGTACAACAACTTACAAACTGAAACCATGCTTGCTGGCAGGTTATAAACAGGTGTGAGTTATTTACAGTTGCAGGGCATTTACGAGAGAATACAGTACACCCATACGTCCACTTTGGAAATCTAGCAGAGTCCATAGAGTGAAAAATGCTTGTATTATTTTTATCCATGTGCACAGCTAGGTGTAACAGGATGAAGTAGAGAATACAGAATGGAATTTGGAAATAGGGAAAGAAGCAGATAACAGAATGTGAGAAACTCAAAAAGAAAATATAGTGTGGGTGCAGAAGAGGAGATGAAAGGAAAGAAGATGGGATGCAGAGGAGAGTCAGAGAGAAGAGACAGGAGGCAGAAATGGGAAGGATAAGTCAAAGAGACCACATAGAAGTATTAAGCACTGATGCCAAGGATGTTGAGACATGGCAGCCTGGGAACTGTCACTACAATTACATCACTTTCTGTTAATAGAGACAATTTTGCCTCTCCCCAGCCTTTCTTCTTAATAATTCACTTAATCATTGGGGGGCATTTACATTTTTCACTAGCTGTGTTAAGATTTGTATGTCACTTGTCCACACCTACGGCACATGGAAATCTCTTTCTCTCTTTAGTCTCTGCATATAAAAAAAGAGTTTTGTCTTCCCAAGAAGTTGGCTTAAAAGGTTTCCATGGAAACGACAAGAAGAGATGAAGAGAAAGAGAGAGAGAGAGAGAGAGAGAGAAAAAAAATGTGTCTTTTTTTGGGTTCTCTTAAATGGCCTTATTCCTCTTCCTCCTCCTCCACTTCTGTCTTTTCTGTGGTTAATAACATTTCAGGACCATTTCATTGTGTGTAGCGTGCACCCCTGCGCCGTCTCTTTTCTTCCACCCAGCGTCAGGCAGAGCGTGTTCTGTGATGTGCCATTCTGTCCCAGCACTTACCCAACATGCTCCTACACTCTACCAGGGTAACCCACACACTGCACTGTGCCAAGGCGGCATGGCAATAGAACAACAGCCTGCAGCACACCCAGAGCCCTCGATTCAGACTCCACAGTCTCAGCACTCAGAGGCAGGGAAATATTCACCTGGTCAGTATTCAGTGTGTGGGCTTGTTGGTTTGATTTTTTTATAATTTGTTTTGTGGGGGTGGGTAGGAGGAGCTCCCTAATGCATTGCACAAGTTGAGTGAAGCTGCTTTAGCTTGCAACAGTACCCAGTGTTTCAGTAGGGAAGATTTGGGTCTGGTCCCAGGTATTTTGCTCTTATGAGGATACATTTTGGTACTTGCAGCTTACAGGCAGCACAAGGCACTGAGATTGGAATCTGTAGAAAAAAAACATAGGGTTAGCCCTGAATCTTTTTTTATACTGTGCATGCAAAAAAATTGAATGACCAGTAGAAAAAAAAAGAATGGCATGATTCAATTCTGCAGTCAGATCTCTGTGAGTACTCTGTATCTTTCAGTAGTGGAGTGATATAAGAGTAGTGTACGGCACACTCCCACACTGTCTTTTGAAGCGCTGCATGGCTTACTCACACACTCCCCCGTATTCTGTAAACCCAGCTGAACTTCTGGTTTGAAGGGGGGAGGGGGGAGCTCAACATGGTTCCCTCCCAACCCAAATCCAAGAGAAACTGCCTGTCAGACAAACTCAATGCACCTCATGTCCTCACTCCTACCTCTCCTCTGCACCCCTTTTTGACCATGCCCTTTCCATACTAGAATATTAATAATAATGCTATTAATAAAGTATATTAGATGACATGCCTTTTCAGCAGCTCACATCATAGTACAATAAATACAAATGTCAGTTTCTTCAGTTTATTAGCATTTATAACTTGCCTTTCCAATATATAATTCTAGCTGACTTACAGAAAAAAATATATACATAATATAGCACAGTAAAACAAAATATACAAATCATCTAAAACCATGAAATTCTTAAAAAATCTATGAATCCTTTACTCCTAAAATCCTAGCCTCAAATGATAAAATTCAAAATATATTACTTTATTCTTTTGTTGTAAAAGCAAGAGGAAACAAGTCTTCAACCTTTCAAGAAAAGACAATATAAGTACATAAGTATTGCCATACTGGGACAGACCGAAGGTCCATCAAGTCCAGAATCCTGTTTCCAACAGTGGCCAATCCAGGTCACAAGTACCTGGCAAGATCCCAAAAGGAGAAATTAGACCTTACCTGCTAATTTGCTTTCATTTAGTCCCTCCGACTGGCCCAGATTGTGACTAATGGGTTGTGCAGGTCTTCCAGCAGTCACATTCTGGGCCGGTCGTAGAAATAAGCAGTTGATTTTCCCCAAGTCCATTTTAAGAATGGTCTACGGACTTTTCCTTTAGGAAACCATCCAAACCTTTTTTAAACCCCACTAAACTAACCGCTTTTACTACAGTCTCTGGCAACGAATTCCAGAGTTTAATTACACGTTGAGTGAAGAAATAGTTTTTCCAATTCATTTTAAATTTACTACTTTCTAGCTTCATTGCATGCCCCCTAGTCCTGGTATTTTTGGAAAGAGTGAACAAGCAATTCAGGTCTACCTGTTCCACTCCACTCATTATTTTATAGACCTTTATCATATCTCCCATCAGCCATCTTTTCTCCAAGCTGAAGAGCCCTAGCCGCTTTAGCCTTTCCTCATAGGGAAGTCGTCCCATCCCCTTTATCATTTTCATCGCCCTTCTCTGTACCTTTTCAAATTCCACTATATCTTTTTTGAGATGCGGTGACCAAAATTGAACACAATATTCGAGGTGCTGTCGCACCATGGAGTGATACAAAGGCATTATAATGTCCTCATTTTTGTTTTTCATTCCTTTCCTAATAATACCTAACATTCTATTTGCTTTCTTAGCGGCTACACACACTGAGCAGAGGGTTTCAACATATCATCAACGATGACACATAGATCCCTTTCCTGGTCGGTGACTCCTAATGTGGAACCTTGCATTACATAACTATAATTCGGATTCCTCTTTCCCACATGTATCACTTTGCAGTTGCTCACATTAAACGTCATCTGCCATTTAGAGTCTCCCAGTCTCCCAGTGTCGTAAGGTTCTCTTGTAAATTTTCACAATCCTCTTGTGATTTAACAACTTTGAATAACTTTGTGTCATCAGCCAATTTAATTACCTCACTAGCTACTCTCATTTATAAATATGTTAAAAAGCAGCGATCCTAGCACAGACCCCAGGGGAACCCAACTAACTACCCTTCTCCATTGAGAATACTGACCATTTAACCCTACTTCTGTTTACTATCTTTTAACCAGTTTTTAATCCACAATAGGATAATTTGTGTTCCTTCCAGAATAACTTTCCTATCCATACCTTTCTCCTGACTCTACTGTCCATGCTGCTGTCTCCATACGTATTCTCTATATTTCCTTATTCATATGCCTCCCTCTATTTCTCTATATTACACCCCTTCTATATACTCTGCTGCTCATTCCCTCTCCACACCTCTGCTTCATAATTTCCACACTTTACTCCTTTTTAGGTATATACCCATCTCTCTCTGCTCTCATTGGGCCAGATCTACTAAGGAAACTATTTACTGAGCTAAATTAGGTGTCTAGCGCAGGTTGAAAAAACATCTAACATGGAGTCAAACCACTAATGTATTAAATTCCATACTAAACGCATACAGACTGATATTCAAAGCAATTTAAGCGGAAAGGAGAAGCTCCTGCCCGCTTAAATGGCCTGTCGTTGCCTATCCCCCCGATATTCAGCAGCACTAAAGTGGGCAGTGCCGCGGAATATCGCCTCTGACTGCTGCCAAAAAAAGGGGCAGGTCAGGGGTGATACAGGGAGCAGCGTTAGGGAGGAGCCCAGGTTATGCAGATGCCGACCTGATATTTAGTGCCGGCACCCGCTTCGCTTAGCGCCCGAATTTAGGACACGTGGCACCGAATCTTGGAGGCTAATTTAGCTGGTAATGGTATGCATTTAAAAAACTGCTGACCATCACTGGCTGAATATCAGAGGGATAGAGGGCAATTCTACAACTGGGCACAACAACTTAGGCACCAAAATTATGTGGGATGTAAGTACAGATAATGTAGCCTGAGTAGCATCCTGGATGCCCAAACTCACAGACTAAGCGCTTCCTAAAACAGGAGGTATGAACCCGTGCTTGCCTGTTTGTTGTAGTACATAACAACCTGGTTGTCTATTTGAATGAGAACAATTTTGTGCATCAGCTGTTTTCTGAAAGCCTTTAAGAGTGCTCCATATTGCTCGTAGCTCTAGGAGGTTTATGTGTGACTGGGTTTCCTAAGAAGACAATTGGCCCTACATGTCAAGCCCATCTACATGAGATTCTCACTCCAGGTTGGATGCATCTGTCATCAATATCTTGTGTGGAAGGCAATTTGGAATGGAAGTCCTTGAATCAAATTGGCAACTAAGATTTAAAGCTAAGAAATGAAGGGTCATGGATTTGGACTGCAAAAACCCGAGGGAGTGGTATAGTTTGGGGGTGACGGGGAAGTACTTTTGTGCACGAAAGAGGAGCGGGACTGGGAGATGATCATATGTGATGATCTTAAGGAGGCCAAACAGGTAGAAAAGGCAATGGTGAAAGCTAGAAGGATGCCTGGGTGCATAGGGAGAGGAATGGTCAGCAGGAAAAAAAAGAGGAGATAATGCTTTTGGATAAGTCTCTGATGAGACCTCATTAGAGTACTGTGTACAATTCTGGAGACTGCACCTTCAAAAGGACATAAATAGGATGGAGTTGATCCAGAGGTGGCTACTAAAATGGGCAGTGATCTTTATCATAAAGTGTATGGGGACAGATTTAAAAATCTCAATATGAATACTTTGGAAGAAAGGCATGAGAGGAGAGATATGATAGAGACATTTAAATACCTCTGTGCGATAAATGCACAGGAGGTGAGTCTCTTTCAACTGAAAGAAAGCTCTAGAATGAGGCGTTAAAGGATGAAGTTGAAAGGGGATAGACTCGGGAGTAACCTGAGGAAATACTTCTTTACAGACAGGATGGTGAATTGGTGCAGACGAAGACTGTATCTGAATTCAAGAAAGCTTGGGACAAATACATAGGATATCTAAGGGGCGTAGCCACGGGCGGGCCTGGATGGACCCAGGCCCAGCCACTTTCCCTCCAGGCCCGCCCAGCCAACATCCCAGGTGTCAGCAGGTGGGGCAGTGCTCTGCTGGCGCCGCAGTCCCCACCTGCCTACCAGCTCCCCTGACAGACACGACCCTCTTCTTCCTCTGCCACCCGGCACCTGACCTGACCCAGCCTTAAAAAAAAAAGTCCATGAAGCGCCTGGTGTCTGCTCTGCTCTGCTGGTGTAAAGCAAGCAAATCACCTCCCTCATCGCGTTCGCGTCGGCCCTTCCTTCACTGTGTCCCGCCCTCTGATGTAACTTCCTATTTCCGCGAGGGCGGGACACAGTAAAGGAAGGGCCGACGCGAACGTGATGAGGGAGGCAATTTGCTTGCTTTACAGTAGCAGTGCC
Source organism: Microcaecilia unicolor (assembly GCF_901765095.1). Lineage (NCBI taxonomy): Eukaryota > Metazoa > Chordata > Amphibia > Gymnophiona > Siphonopidae > Microcaecilia > Microcaecilia unicolor. Next base: position 204,917,438 of record NC_044033.1, on the reverse strand, counting down.
GAGCAGAGCAGACGCCAGGTGCTTCACGGACTTTTTTTTTTAAAGGCTGGGTCAGGTCAGGTGCCGGGTGGCAGGGGAAGAAGAGGGTCGTCTGTCCGTCGGAGGGTCTGGTAGGCAGGTGGGGACTGGGTCGGGGAGGGGGGCTCAGATGGGAGAAGGGGGCAGGAGGGAGAATGGGTCTGGGGCTGAAAAGGGGGGGCCCTAATGCATGTGGATGAAGGGAACTGGGGGCTGAAAAGGAGGGTAGGTGGGATAAGGGGGCTGAAAAGGGGCAGGGGCTGAAACTGTGGGGACTGGGGGCTAAAAAGGGGACAGGGTGAAGTGGCTGGGGGCTGAAGCTCCGGACTGGTAGGAGAAAAGGAGCTGGGGCTGAAACTGGGGACTGGTGGGATAGTGGGGCTGAAACTGGGGGCTGAAAAGGAGGGGCATGTGGGAGATGTGGGCTGTGGCTGGATCTAGGGGCAGGTGGGATATGGGGCTGGAACTGGGGGCTGAAAAGAAGGGGAAGCGAGAGGGAGGGCAGACCCTGGATGGATGGGAGAGGGAGGGCAAATGGTGGATTGAAGGGGCAAAGAGAAAGGGCAGAAAGTGGATGGAAGGGATGGCAGAGAGGGTAGACACTGGATGGCAGAGAGAGAGCGAAGACAGATGCTGGTTGGAAGGAAGATGGTGAAAAGAAGATGAGGAAAGCAGAAACCAGAGACGACAAACTGTAAATAAAATATATATTTTTATTTTTTTGCTTTAGGATAAAGTAGTATTGTAGATGTCAGGCATTTACCTGTTTTATCAGGCTTTGCATTTCTTACAAAGCAAAGTTTGAAGGATATGTGCCATTGACATGTTTGCCTTATAGCAGTCATATTTGGTTAAGTTTAAGATATGGAATAAAATCACTATATTTAAAAATGTCGGTGTTCCATGAACCAGGTATGTGGTTTGTGTTAATGCAGGAGAGCTGTTGCACAGACCGTTTACTTAGAAATCCATCATCAAGTGCACTCTAAGGCATTATTAGAGTATCCCAAGAAACACTACTCACACCTAGTGCCCACCCATATTAGCTCTGGGCCCACCCAAAATGTCAGGTCTGGCTACGCCACTGCTCTAAGGGAGTGAAAGGGAGAGTAGATGGCATGACTGGGCAGACTGGATAGGCACTATGTCTTCATTTTTTTATGTGGTGGGTGTACACCGCAGTTAATGTGCATTACTATAATGTTTATTAACTGCAAAACTAGCAGATAACACAGAAAAGTTAACTGCATCTGTTTTACCTGATTTGGTGTTAATGCATGTTAGAAGTTTGTCCTGCATGGTAACGTTGTGGCTGGCTTCCTACTAATGCTGTCCACTCCCACAAACAATACCGCAGAGTTTTTGAACTTGATATGTGTTCAAAATTGATGCTAATTTATTTTAAGTACCAAATCTTACCACAGTAAATAGCCTCCTTGGTACCTTTAGCCGATTGTTACCTTAAGTAAGGGGTACGTTTATCATTTAGAAGATATCAGAAAATTCAGCCATAAAAAAAGAATGGTTTTGGATACCTCCATGTGAACTTTTATGAAAGTAGGTGTCACGGCCCTGCTGTGTCTTCTGCCCCAATGCACCTACTGTTCTGTGGTGATCTTCTAGGCAGTGGCCCGCTTCCCTTATGTCAGACGGGGGCGGGCCCAGGAGCAAAGGAGAGACGCAAAGACTGGAACAGGCATCAAGCTGTGCTGTTCTTCTTGCCCGTGCAGCGCCTTTACAGAGAGGTGAGAGACGCTGCGCGGGCCTGGTAGGAAGGAGGGGGGGCCCGGTGGAGGGGGGGAGCAGAGGCGATGATCTCAGGGGGGCGGCGCACGGGGGCGGAGAATGGCGGGAGGCGGAGCTGGGAAACAGAGGAAGGGAGGGGTGCCGGGGCAGCATTAAAGTTTCTAAAATCTGGGCTTAAAAGTTTTTTTTATTTTTATTTTGAATTTGGTTTTGATGCAGGGGGGGAAGCGGGGAGCAATGGCAAACTCGGGTGGGGCAGGGCGGGGGCAAGGACATCCGTGAAGGACGCTCTTGACGAGCGCCTTTGCCCCCTCCCTTTTTTGATTTTATTTTCTTTCCATTTGTTTTTTATGCAGAGGGAAGTGGGAAGCCACGTTTTGTGTTTTTTATTTTGTTTTTCAACATGCCAGCATGGAATTAATGGTGCAGGGGGAAGCGGGGAGATGACAGCTCAGGCCTTAACGACAGGTCTGAGCTCACGTTAAATTTCAGACGGTAAGTGAGTCATTATAATTGTCGATATGGTTAGTGCATTGCAAATTCTTCACGTTTGAATTGGAAGTGACTCGTTTGCATTCCATTTTCGTTAGCTGCTAGCGTCGTCGGAAAATGCCCTTTAGTGCATGCGACAGTTCAAAATTTCATCGTTACAGGGTCGTTAAAGTTTAGTGCATCTGGGCCATGGTGTTGGATGTCCTTTTTAAGTCAGACTGCACTTATCACCCAGAGGTGATGTGCCAGAGGATCACAAGGTGGTAAAACAAGGTTGTTTCTGGTTTTCTTGCAATAAAGATTTGATTTCCATCATCATGTGTCCTCCGGTTTTTGAAAAGAGCCTACTCTTCCTGCTTTTTGCTTCTGCATCCTTTGGCCACCACCTTGTGACATTGTTTTGCCACCTTGTGATCCAGCAGAAGTAAGGAAGGTTAATGCCACTATACAGATGGTTGGTAAGGCCCCACTTAGAGTACTGTGTTCACTTCTGGAGATTGTATCTTGCTAAGGATGTAAAAAGACTTAAAGCTGTTCAGAGGAAAGCAGCAAAAATGGTATGGGGTTTGAGCCAAAAGACATAAGAAGAGACTTGAAGATCTGACTATGTACAGTGGGGGAAATAAGTATTTGATCCCTTGCTGATTTTGCAAGTTTGCCCACTGACAAAGACATGAGCAGCCCATAATTGAAGGGTAGGTTATTGGTAACAGTGAGAGATAGCACATCACAAATTAAATCCGGAAAATCACATTGTGGAAAGTATATGAATTTATTTGCATTCTGCAGAGGGAAATAAGTATTTGATCCCCCACCAACCAGTAAGAGATCTGGCCCCTACAGACCAGGTAGATGCTCCAAATCAACTCGTTACCTGCATGACAGACAGCTGTCGGCAATGGTCACCTGTATGAAAGACACCTGTCCACAGACTCAGTGAATCAGTTAGACTCTAACCTCTACAAAATGGCCAAGAGCAAGGAGCTGTCTAAGGATATCAGGGACAAGATCATACACCTGCACAAGGCTGGAATGGGCTACAAAACCATCAGTAAGACGCTGGGCGAGAAGGAGACAACTGTTGGTGCCATAGTAAGAAAATGGAAGAAGTACAAAATGACTGTCAATCGACAAAGATCTGGGGCTCCACACAAAATCTCACCTCGTGGGGTATCCTTGATCATGAGGAAGGTTAGAAATCAGCCTACAACTACAAGGGGGGAACTTGTCAATGATCTCAAGGCAGCTGGGACCACTGTCACCACGAAAACCATTGGTAACACATTACGACATAACGGATTGCAATCATGCAGTGCCCGCAAGGTCCCCCTGCTCCGGAAGGCACATGTGACGGCCCGTCTGAAGTTTGCCAGTGAACACCTGGATGATGCCGAGAGTGATTGGGAGAAGGTGCTGTGGTCAGATGAGACAAAAATTGAGCTCTTTGGCATGAACTCAACTCGCCGTGTTTGGAGGAAGAGAAATGCTGCCTATGACCCAAAGAACACCGTCCCCACTGTCAAGCATGGAGGTGGAAATGTTATATTTTGGGGGTGTTTCTCTGCTAAGGGCACAGGACTACTTCACCGCATCAATGGGAGAATGGATGGGGCCATGTACCGTACAATTCTGAGTGACAACCTCCTTCCCTCCGCCAGGGCCTTAAAAATGGGTCGTGGCTGGGTCTTCCAGCACGACAATGACCCAAAACATACAGCCAAGGCAACAAAGGAGTGGCTCAGGAAGAAGCACATTAGGGTCATGGAGTGGCCTAGCCAGTCACCAGACCTTAATCCCATTGAAAACTTATGGAGGGAGCTGAAGCTGCGTGTTGCCAAGCGACAGCCCAGAACTCTTAATGATTTAGAGATGATCTGCAAAGAGGAGTGGACCAAAATTCCTCCTGACATGTGTGCAAACCTCATCATCAACTACAGAAGACGTCTGACCGCTGTGCTTGCCAACAAGGGTTTTGCCACCAAGTATTAGGTCTTGTTTGCCAGAGGGATTAAATACTTATTTCCCTCTGCAGAATGCAAATAAATTCATATACTTTCCACAATGTGATTTTCCGGATTTAATTTGTGATGTGCTATCTCTCACTGTTACCAATAACCTACCCTTCAATTATGGGCTGCTCATGTCTTTGTCAGTGGGCAAACTTACAAAATCAGCAAGGGATCAAATACTTATTTCCCCCACTGTATATCCTAGAGAAAAGGAGGGATAAAGGAGATATGATACAAATACTGGAAAGGTATTAATATACAAACAAATCTTTTTCAGAGATGGCAAAGCACTAGAGGACATGAATTGAGGTTTGAGGGTGGCACACTTAGGACTAACATTAGGAAATACTTTTTTCACAGAGAGGGTGGTGGTTGCCAGGAACACCCTCCTGGGAAGGTGGTGGAGACACAAACAGTGACAGAATTCAAAAAATGTGTGGGATAAACAGAAGATGCCTTTATGGAAAGAGGATGGATTCAAAACAAAAATGACCTCTTGGTGGTTGATGTGTAATAATGGGCAGAAGCGGACTGGAGTGGGCTTCGACGGCAACTCGATGGGAAGCAAGGCTTCTATGGTCTGTGCCAGAAAACACAGATCAGCATGAAGTATGCATATTTTTTTGCACCTTGGTGGGCTGCCTGAATGGATTGTGCAGGTCTTTATCTGCTGTCATAAAAACATAAGAATAGCCATACTGGGTCAGACCAATGGTCCATCTAGCCCAGTACCTTGTTTCCAACGGTGGCCAAACCAACATTCCGTGCTACTAATCCTGGGGCAAGCAGTGGCTTCCCCAATATCCATCCCAATAACAGACTATGGGCTTTTCCTCCAGGAACTTGCCCAAACCCTGTTTAAACCCAGATATGCAATCCGCTGTTATCTCATTTAATATCCAGCTTATTTTCGAAAGAGATCGCCGGCCATCTTCCGACACAAATCGGGAGATGGCCGGCGATCTTCTGAACCCGGCCAAATCGGTATAATCGAAAGCCGACTTTGGCCGGTGCCAACTGCTTTCCGTCGCGGAACCAGCCAAACTTCAAGGGGGCGTTTTGGCAGGGTACAGAAGGCAGGATGGGGGCGGGATGGGGCGTGGTTACGAGATGGACGGCTTCGCCCGATAATGGAAAAAAGATGGCCGGCTCTGATGAGCATTTAGCCGGCTTCACTTGGTCCATTTATTTTTACAATCAAGCCTCAAAAAAGTGCCCCAATTGACCAGATGACCACAAGAGGGAATCAGGAATGACCTCCCCTTACTCCCCCAGTGGTCACCAACCCCTCCCACCCCCCAAATTTTTTTTCCACATTTTCACATTTTTTGCCAGCCTCTATGCCAGCCTCAAATGTCATACCCAGCTCCCTGACAGCAGTATGCAGGTACCTGGAGCAGTTTTTTGTGGGTGCAGTGCACTTCAGGCAGGTGGACCCAGGCCCATCCCCCCCTACTTGTTACACTTGTGGTGGTAAATGGGAGCCCTCCAACCCCCCCCCAAAACCCACTGTACCCACATGTAGGTGCCCCCCCTTCACCCCTTAGGGTTATGGTAGTGGTCTAGAGTTGTGGGGAGTGGGTTTTGGGGGGATTTGGGAGGCTCAGCACCCAAGGTAAGGGAGCTATGCACCTGGGACCAATTCTTTAAGTCCACTGCAGTGCCCCCTAGGATGCCCAGTTGGTGTCCTGGCATGTGAGGGGAACCAGTGCACTACAAATGCTGGCTCCTCTCATGACCAAATACCTTGCATTTCACCAGGTTTGAGATGGCCGGGCCCGGTTTCCATTATGGCCGAAAACCGAAGCCGGCCATCTCTAAACCCGGCGATCTCAACATTTGACCTAAATGTTGAGATTTAGCTGGCCCCAACCATATTATCGAAAGAAAAGATGGCTGGCCATCTTTTTCGAAAATACGGTTGGCTCTGCCCCTTTGCGGAGCCGGCCCCGAAGATGGCCGGCCATCTATTTGGCCAGCACCGTTCGATTATGCCCCTTTATGTTACCTATTTTGCTCTCTTTATATAATAACCCTTATACCCCAGACTTAACTTTTACATTTTCTAACATTTTAACAATAAGCAACTATTAAAGGGTAGCATATGGAATAGCTTAAAGAGGAGCTTGAGAAGATGAGGACACAGTTGAAGAAATTACTACTGGAGGATATCAATTTTAAGTTGTAGGGCCCATAGCAATGATACTATGAATGGGGCAACATGGCTAGTAAGGTACTTGTGGCTCGACAGAAAAAGCAAGAGCAGAGGAATGCCAAAACAAAAATCAGAGATGGAACAAGGGGGATGCTTTTTGGGGACCAGGGTATCAGGGTCAGATTCACAAAATACAGCTGTTTTGTATGGACATATACCGAGAGATTCAGATACTGACCATTACAACCTTTCTACTCAACCCTAAGCTATGCCTCTTGGAGCTTGGTTAAGAAATAATCTAGGAAAGTATAACAATTTAATCCTCTAACTTAAAGTGGCTGCGAGATGTATGTTGGCGGCTGCTTGGAAAATGGTGGAGACCCCAGCACTTACAAAGCTGGGGTAGAATCGTACAGTTAAAGGAGAAGTTAGCTGCAATTCACAATGAGAAGGGTGAATGAATGAAATCTGTATGGGCTCCATTTGTAGAATATATAACTTTATTTAATTTCTTATATATCACCTGCAAACCCAAAAGCTACTGAAACGGTTTACATTCAGATACAGTAGGTATTTTTCTGTCCTTGGAGGGCTCACAATCTGATTTTGTACCGAAGACAATGAAAGATTAAGTAACTTGCCCAACATCACAAGGAGATGCAATGGGATTTGAAACAGACTGCACAGAGATGATGGGGATAGTTAGTTGAACAGGAGGTTGGGCTATCAGGTTAAGCTCCTGGAGGGTGTCTACAAAATAGCACTTGATGGGGGTTGGGGATGTTAAGAGGGGAAGTGGGGACGGTTACTTATATTTTAAATGCATTTGTAACAAGATTTGAGTTGGGCTGGTAATGTGTGTAAATGTGATTTTCTTTTCCTTCTTCGCAATCCAATTATATTTATTTATTTATTTGTTATATTTGTATCCCACATTTTCCCACCTATTTGTAGGCTTAATGTGGCTTACATAGTACCGGAGAAGCCTTTGCAGGCTCCGGTGTGAACAAATACAGGGTGGTGATGTGGTAAGATCAAGTTCATGTGGCACAGCCACATTAGGGAATCGGAGAACGGAAGAGTTGTGTTATGTCCATTACGTGCTTTAGTTTGGTTGTGTTGCAGAGATTAGGCATTTAAGTTGGATCAGTAGGGTATGCCTTTTTTTAAACAGGTTGGATTTTAGTGATTTCCAGAAGTTTAGGTGGTCGTACGTCGTTTTCAAGGCTTTTGGTAATGCGTTCCACAGTTGTGTGCTTATGTAGGAAAAACTAGATGCGTAAGTTGTTTTGTATTTAAGTCCTTTGCAGCTTGGGTAGTGCAGATTTAGATAAGATCGTGTTGATTAGATGTATTTCTAATTGGTAAGTCGATCAAGTCTGTCACGTAACTCGGGGCTTCTCCGTAGATGATTTTGTGAACCAGGGTGCAGATTTTGAAGGCGATTGGGAGCCAGTGTAGTTTTTCGCGGAGGGGTTTTGCGCTTTCAAATCGTGTTTTACCAAATATAAGCCTAGCTGCCGTGTTTTGAGCGGTCTGAAGTTTCTTTAAGGTTTGTTATAGAATAAATTATATCAGACAAAAGTTTTGTTAGATAAATTTACTGTAAAATGTTGTGTGTACACAGAGCAAATATGGTTTGTAACAAAGTGAAAAACATAATAAACAGTTAAGTTAAAAACACAAAAACCAAAAACAGAGAAATAATTTTTTTAAAGGCCTGTTTCTCCTGTAGTATCATTCACAATAGCCTCCACCAGGAGGCCATTCCATGCTTCCATCAACCTTTCCATGAAACAGTATTTCCTCAGATTCCTCCTAAGTCTATTTACTGTTATCTTCATCTTATGCCCTCTCATTCCAGAGTTTTCCTTCATTTGAAAAAGGCTCACCTCCTGTACATTAACTTCACTAAGGTACTTAAACGTCTCTATCATATCCCCTCTCTCCCGCCTCTCTTCCAGCTTATATATGTTGAGATTTATAAGCCTGTCCGTATATGTTTTATGGCAGAGACCTCTTACCAATTTTGTAGCTGCCCTCTGGACCGACTCCATCCTGTTTATATCTTTCTGTAGGTGCGGTCTCCAGAATTGCATACAGTACTCCAAATGAGGCCTCACCAGAGACTTATACCCCAGACTTAACTTTTACATTTTCTAACATTTTAACAATAAGCAACTATTAGAGGGTAGCATATGGAATAGCTTAAAGAGGAGCTTAAGAAGATGAGGCCTCCTTTTGCCTGCTGGTCATCCCTCTCCTTATGCACCCAAGCAGCCTTCTGATGTTTACCGTCACCCTTTCCACCTGTTTGACCACCTTAAGGTCATCAGTGTCACATCCGTCGCTCCCTCCAGCTGCTCCTCCGCGGGAAGCAGGAGCCGGCGTCCATCACGGCGAGGGCCGGCTTTCTTGAAACCGCGGCGGAGAGTCGGGGCTCGCCGCGGTGATAGCCGCCCAGTCCGGGGCCGAGGCCGTGGGCCGGGGATCGCGGCTGCCAGACTCTTGATCACCGGCTATGGGGTCCGTGCTTACGCCAGTGGGGAGAAAGGCGACGAGATGCGATGGCCGGCGTCTCCTTCACTTTCGGGCGCGGGAACCCGAAACTCCGCCTCTGAGGAGCTGGATTGGGAGGCCAGTGCTGTAGTCCCGCCTGGGAGGTCGGACAGAGCCAATCAGAAGGATTCTGTCAGTAACCGGGTTCTGATTGGCCGGCTATGTTTGCTGGGGCTGGGCGGTTGAATGCTACAGTATTTAAGGAGCAGACCTGAGATAGGACATTGCTTCAGGTTCTGTTTCCTGAGGCTAGTCTCCGCTTGTTCTTGTTCTTAGTTAGTTTCCTTGCTCTATTGGTTTTGACTTTTGGACTGTTTCTGGTTTACTCTGCTTGCCGCCTGCCTTGACCTTTCGCCTGATTCAGACTACGCTGTTAGCTGCCTGCCCTGACCTGTTGCCTGTTTTTGGACTCCTCTGTTTTCCACCTGCCCTCTTCTCTCCTGGTTCCAGTCTGGGTCAGTTCGTCAACCCCGCGGTTCCAGAAGTCCCGTTGGCCGCCTGCAGCTGGGGGCTCAACCCTTGGTGAATGGCGGTCGCTGTGGGTGAAGACTTGGGGTTGCACGGCTGTCCTTTGAGGTCCTTCGGGGCCTTGCGGGACCTAAGGGCTCACCTTCCTTCCAGACAAGACAATCAGACACAATCACCTCCAAGTCCCACTCTTCTTTTATACACAGAAGCACTTCACCCCACCTATACCATACCGTTCCCTTAGATTCTTGTAACCCAAGTGCATGACTTTGCACTTCTTAGCATTAAATCTTAGTTGCCAGTTTTCAAACCATTCTTCAAGCTTCGCTAGATCCTACCTCATGCCATCCACATCCTCAAGGGGGTCCACTCTATTACAGAGTTTGGAATCAAATATATGAATGGAAACCTGGAGTTTGTTGGTAATTATAGGCCCATTGCTTCCATTCCAATATTGACCAAATTAATGGAGGGTTGTGTTCTGTGACAATTGGGGGATTATCTAGAACACCTTGAAATTCTGCATTATTCCCAATTGGGATTCCGTAGGCAATACAGTACGGAAACAATGGTAGGTGTTAGGTAAAACTAGGTTGAGTCAGGGAAAATGTGCAGTTTCAATTCAGTTTGATCTTTCCTGCGCATTTGACTTGTTGGACCATGAGTTAGTGTTACGATTGCTGAGCAGTTCTGGACTGCATGGGCTGGTTTTGCAGTGGCTTCAGGGATTCTTGTCTCATCGTTCCTACTAAGTCAAGTGCGGGGAAGATATATTGGAAGTTTGGGTATCACCCTGTGGGGTTCCTCAGGGTTCGCCCCTTTCGCCAATTTTATTCAATATGGTTTTACAATCTTTGGGGGCTATATTGGAGCAAGCTCAGTTTCAAAGTTTTATATATGTGGATGATATTTTGGTGTTGTGTCTGCTCGTAGAAGATTGGAAAGCCACTTATATGCAAATTTTAAGGTGTATGGATTTGATTGACTCATGGGTTGTGCAATATAGGCTTAAGATTAATAAAGAAAAGACAAGGTTCTTATGGTTGGGGCCTTTGGACCACCCTTTTCGGTATAATACAGTATTTGTGGGATCAGATTGTTTTACTTTTGTTACAGAGTCCAAATTATTGGGGGTGGTGATTGATAGTACATTATCAGGCTTATTTTTGAAAGTGATCGCCGGCCATCTTCCGACATAAATCGGGAGATGGCTAGCAATCTCTCAAAAGCGGCCAAATCGGTATAATCGAAATCCCCTTTTTTGACACCATCGCCGCTTTCCCATCGTCGAGCCGGTGAAAGTTCAAGGGAGCGTGTTGGCAGCGTAGCAAAGGCGGAACATGGGCGGGCATGGGCATGGCTACCAGATGGTCGGCTTTCACGGATAATGGAAAAAAAAAGCGGCGTTCAGCAGTATTTCGCCGGGTTTACTTGGTCCTTTCATTTTCATGACCAAGCCTCAAAAAGGTGCCCCAACTGACCAGATGACCACTGGAAGGAATAGGGGATGACCTCCCTGTACTCCCCCAGTGGTCACCAACCCTCTTCCACACTACAAAACACAATTATAAACATATTTTGCCAGCCTCTATGCCAGCCTCAAATGCCGTACCCACCTCCATGACAGCAGAATGTGTTCTATCCTCTGACAGCCTTTCCCTGGTTGTGATGTGGCTCTCGGGTGAGTGTGACACCTTTTCTGTTAGGTGCACTGCAGAGTCACATCAGCAATGCATTGTGGTGGGTGTAGGGTAGTGGGCTCTACTCCCATGGTGTTTTTCCCTCTGCTAACTGGGTCAGAGTGTGTCCATTTTTGTTTCCGGTAGCTCATGAGGTAGTGTCCATTTTTGTAAGCCAGTTTTAGATCCCTTTCATGTGTTACCCACGTTAGAGAACTTAGTTATTACCTTGAATGTTGCTGAAAGAGGGCATTGTACAATATTCTGCAGCACTGACCTACTGCTCATCTCAGTACCAGGGACACTCTTTGCCAGTGGGGCACAACCTCTGATCTGCAGTTAACTGTGAGTAAATGTGCTTATTCAAATAAAGGACTTTTTCAAAGATATTAGTATTCAGGTGTCAACTGGTGTGCCAAGGTTATACAGCAGCAACAAGTCCTAGAGGCCTGCGTGTATGCAGGTCCCTGGAGCACTTTTAGTGGGTACCGCAGTGCACTTAAGGCAGGCAGACCCAGGCCCATCCCCCTCTACCTGTAACACGTGCTGGTAAATGGGAGCCCTCCAAAACCCACTGTACCCAAATGTAGTTGCCCCCTTCACCCCTAAGAGCTACGGTAGTGGTGTACATTTGTGGTTAGTGGGTTTTGGGGGGGGGGTTGGGGGGCTCAGTACCCAAAGTAAGGGAGCTATGCATGTGGGAGCTTTTTCTGAAGTCCACCGCACTGACCCCTAGGGTGCCCAGTTGGTGTCCTGGCATGTCAGGGGGACCAGTGCACAAAAATGCTGGCTCCTCCCACGACCAAATGCCTTGGATATCGCGGGGTTCGGGATGGCCGGCGATCCCAAACCGATCCAACGATCGTTTTTCCAACGATCTCAAACCCGGCGAACTCTGGCATTTGGCCGGCCTAAACCATATTATTGAAAAAAAAAAGATGGCCAGCCATTTTTTTCCATAATATGGTTCCGTCCAGCTGTTGCGCCGCCCCCAAAATAGATCGCCGGCGATCTATTTTGCCGGCGACGTTCGATTATGCCCCTCCACGTATGAAGCCATAAATTAACTCGGTTGTTAGAAAATCCTTTGTTGTATTAGGAAGTATTTGGAAATTTCAGTCTTTAGATTGTGGTGCAAACATTAATCTTGTCTACTCTTGATTACTGTAACCTTATGTATGTGGGCTGTACCAAACCTTCTATAAAAGGCCTGCAAATAGTTCAGAATGCGGCTGTGCGCTTGATTTATTCTTGGAATAAGTTTGAGCCTCTTTCGCCTTATTACTTGAAAGTCCACTGGCTTCCATTAGAGGTTTGGATTTATGTTAAGTTAGGTGTTACAGTCTACAGGATGCTTCAGGGAGAGGTTCCTTTTTATTTTTTTGAAATGATGTCTGTATTATTGGGACGAAAGTCAAACAGTTTAATGTTTGTTACCTTTTCCATCAGTCAGGAAAGTTAGGTATAAAAGAATTTTATCATCTTCTCTTCCTTAACCAGTTCCAGTTTTTTGGGAATTTCGTTGCCTTTTGGAGCTGAGGCAAGGTCTTGACTTGCTTAAGTTTAGAAGGAGGCTTAAGACCTTTTTGTTCAAGAAATTTGTAGTGGGATCCTTTAATTAAGTCTTTTTATTTTGTATTTTTATGGTATATTGTATTGTAGTCTGAACATTGTGTTCATTTCTTATTTTGTAACCTCCAGTGAACTGTAATGGTATTAGCAGGCTATGAGGCATATTTTCAAAGCACTTTGGGAGGCTAAGTTCCATAGGTTTCTATGGAACTTTGGGAGGCTAAGTGCTTTGAAAATGAGCCTGTATACGTTCTGTATAAAATAAATAAAGTTAAAATAAATATCATCCACAAACAGACAAACCTTACCAGACAGCCTTTTCGCAATATCACTGAAAAAGATGTTAAAAAGAGCCAGCCCAAGGACCAATCCCTATGGTACACCACTGAAAGCAGCCTATTCCTCAGAGCTAGTTCCATTTACTACTACCCTCTGTCTCCTCCCATTTAACCAGTTTTTAAACCAGTCATTTTATCTCCCATACCGAGGGCACCTAATTTATTTACCAGTTGCCTGTGCGGGACTGTGTCAAAGGCTTTGCTAAAATCCAAGTACACCACATCTACACCCCTCCCACATCCAACTGTTTGGTCACCCAGAGGGGAATAATCTAACGTCGCCGGTGAAATAGGTCGCCGGCGATCTATTTTGGCGGCGGCGCAACAGCTGGCCGGAACCGTACTTTCAAAAAAGATGGCCGGCCATCTTTTTTTTCGATAATACGGTGTGAGCCGGCGAAATGCCTTGGATTTCGCCGGGTTTGAGATCGCCACTTTTGTTTTTCCGCAATAATGGAAAAAACTGCCGGCGATCTCAAACCCGGCGAAATCCAAGGCATTTGGCCGTGGGAGGAGCCAGCATTTGTAGTGCAATGGTCCCCCTCACATGCCAGGACACCAACCGGGCACCCTAGGGGGCACTTCAAACATCTTTTATAAACAACCAAATTAGCTTCCAGGTGCATAGCACCCTTCCCTTGTGTGCTGAGTCCCCCAAATCCCCCCAAAACCCACTGCCCACAAGTGTGCACCATTACCCTAGCCCTAAGGGCTGAAGGGGGGTACAGTGGGTTTTGGGGGGTTTGGGAGGGCTCAACATTACCCACCACAAGTGGAACAGGTAGGGGGGGATGGGCCTGGCTCTGCCTTTCTGCAGTCCACTGCAACCAACAACAACTGTTCCAGGGACCTGCATACTGCTGTCTGGGTGCTGGGTATGACATTTGAGGCTGGCATACAGGCTGGCAAAAAAGGTTTGTATTTTAATAATTTTAGTGTGGGAGGGGGTTGGCGACCACTGGGGGAGTAAGGGGAGGTCATCCCCCATTCCCTCCGGTGGTCATCTGGTCAGTTGGGGCACCTTTTTGAGGCTTGGTCGTGAAAATAAAAGGACCAAGTAAACCCGGCGAAATACTGCTTATCGCCGGGTTTTATTTTTCCATTATCCGCGAAAGCCGGCCATCTGGTAGCCACGCCCAAGCCTGCCCATGTCCCGCCTTCGCTTCGCCGCCAACATGCCCCTTTGAACTTTCGCCGGCGAGGTGAAGGGAAAGCGGCGAAGCTATCACAAATGTAGCTTTCGAATATATGCTTTTCGCCGCTTTTGCGAAATCGCCGGCCATATCCCGATTTGTGTCGGGAAATAGCCGGCGATTACTTTCGATTATAAGCTGGCCAGTCAAAGAAATCAATCAGATTTGTCTGACGTGACCTGCCTCTAGAATGATCCATGTCTTCATCATGGACATGACAGTTTTTTTCCCCTCAATTACCCCATTATATATTTCTACCAAATGTGGGGCTAACTGTGCAAAATATCTTACAAAATTCCACAGTCAGGTCATCTGATCCTGACACACCTTTCCTGCATTCTAAGCTTTGATAGAAAAAGCTATCTCCTCCACTAAGATCTGTCAATCCAGTCCTTCTATCTTTATTTTATTTTATTATTTATTCATTTAAACAATATTTGCAAGAAACATCTTGGTTAGGATAGAGTCAATAATAGAAATTTCACAAGTGAATATAAGAAAAAAACACAAAAAGGAAAAAAAAAGTAAGTAAATCTTTACTTTTCAAAACCTTATGACGCTCAAGTCCATAAATGGAGATCCAAGATTAAATAATCTAGGGGAGAAATATAACACAGGAACTAATTAAACGGCAATTCTTGCTCTGCTAGGAAATTGTACATCTTCTTCTTAGTGCTTCTCCATTTTAACTGAGGTTATCAGTGTTGAAAGGTGAACAGGTTCAGTAAACATATATTTTTTACCCCCAAGCCTTATTATGCACTTGCAGGGGTACCTTAAAAAGAAGGTACCCCCCAAGTGCAAAACCTCCGGCTTAAGGAGCAAAAATTGTTTCCTCCGTCTTCTTGTCTCCTTAGAGACATTAGGAAATAGCATTATTCTGAAACCCAAAAAGGGTTTCTCTTTATTTCGGAAAAACAGACGGAAAATCCAGTTCTTATCAGGCATCAATGCGACAGTCGCCACCAAAGTAGCGGCCGTCCCCAAGTCGGAGTCAGAGGTCTCAAGCAAAAGAGAGACATCTATCGGTTTTTCTTGATTCACATTTTTTCCTGGGACATAATATACTTGTGAAAAGGGTGGAAAATCCTTTTCCAAGATATTCAAAACTTCAGAAAAATAACGTTTCAACATATCAGTCCTACTATCTTCACCTGGGATGGGAAAGGAATTGTATATCTGACAAAGATTCCCATACATTTTCCTCTGAAATCCTTTTTTCCTCTACGAACAGCTCCTTAAAAATCTTTCTGCATTACTCCTGCAACTCTCTCAGCTTTTTTATAGTATGTTGCCCTTTCCCCCCTTTATTTTACTTACCGGTACGCAATCTAAAGGCCAGTAACTTAACTTATCTTTTTTCCCTCTCTCACAGATCTTGCTTGAGCAACATCCTCTTAAATTCCATCTGCTCCTCCATCAAGCATACGCTCCCCCTTGTTTCCATTAGTTCCAAACTACCTTTCCTGCCCCAGTATACATATGTTGCCTCTCTAGAGCTGTCACTCATCCTTTGGAAAGGCAACTGCTTCCCTAGTAAAAAAGAAAAAAAGACCCACATCATCACTTTAAAGGTGTCTCATGCAACTGCTTTTTGGACTGTTCTATTGTCATTAAATTCATAAGAGGTGTTTGTTTCTTTAATGAAGTCCTTGGCTACAGCTTCTCTCCTCAAAAGACAATTGTTAAGCATCAATTTCATATCCTTACTTTCTCAACCTTCCTCCACTATATCTACCTAGATAGGGGTGTGGTCAGACCAAGCTATATTGCCTACACACACACATCTTGAACTGGGGGATGAAGAGTTACCTGTAGGAAGATATAATCTATCCTTGTGCATCTAGAATGGGGTTTGGAGTAAAAAAATAACCCCATTGTTCTGGATGTATTTGCTTCCATATATCTCCCATTCTGACTTCCTTAATCATATGGATCATTTCTCTCACCGTCTTTCCCTCTCCCCCCTTCCCCGGTAGGGTTGCTGTCTTAGTCTATATCCACATTCCAGACACCCCATCCCAAGATCAATATACCTTAGCAAATACCACCAAGGAGCCCTTGAGGTTCCTGAGGAATTATGCCTGGCTCTCAATGGATCCATAAATACTAGCTATTGTATACATCACCTCTTTAATATGAACATTTACAAATGTGTCTTCCCCTCAACCCTCTTTGCACCTCACATATCTCAGGATGGTAATTCCCACTGAATAAACCACCATCCTCTTTTTTTTTTAATCCATAGAAAGGTGGTATATCAAATTCATAACTGACAGCTGACTCTGGTGAATTTCCAATTTGTTAGGAGGCGTATTCTGCACCAATAGCATATCTGTTCTCAAGCTCTCTGTCTTCCTAAACAGGAGCTGCCTTTTAACATTTAGTGATACCATTTACATCATTTCCATGAGTTTCAAAAATGCCTATTGCCCTGCCTAAACAGCTCCCATTCAAGGTTGGCAGTATTCCCCCCCCAAAATCCCGTCATTCTGACGTCATTTCCTTTTTCCGCGAAGGTGGGACTGAGGGAACGAACAAACTCATCAGAAGCAAGCAGGGGAAGGCTGGAGACGGGCAGCAGGGCTTTAAATAACGCGGCGCTTCGATGGAGGTAATATAAAAAGATGGATGGGAGTGGGAGGGGAGGGTGGGGGTGACGGAGAATCGCTGGACATGGATGGGAGCGGGAGGGCAGGGGAGGGAGGAGAATCGCTGGGCATGGATGGGTAGAGGGAGACAGGGGAGAGAATTGCTGGGCATGGATGGGTAGAGGGGGGCAGGGGAGAGAATTGCTGGGCATGGATGGGTAGAGGGGGACAGGGGAGAGAATTGCTGGGCATGGATGGATAGAGGGGGACAGGGGAGAGAAGAGAATTGCTGGGTATGGATGGATAGAGAGGGGCAGGGGAGAGAGGAGAGTTTCAGGACATGGATGGAGGGGAGGGCAGGAGAAATTCTGGACATGGATGGAGGGGAGGGAAGGGAGAGAGAAGAAATGCTGGACATGGAGGGAAGATAGAGGAAGGAGATTAGATGAGGGGGATCAGGCGACCCTCAGGGGGAGGAATGCTGGCTTCGGCCTAACCCCTGGTAAGCCTTTCCTCAGCTGAGAGGTACCCACCTCTACCACCGGCTGCCTTTCAGGTGCTGTGGAGGACTTGCAGCTCATCTGCATATCCTTACAGCCTTCTCCGGGGTGACACCCAGGTCCACCCCGATCCACTCAGGGCCTCCGCTCTAGGTGCCCAGCGCTCCCACCAGGTGCTGTGGAGGACTTGCAGCCCTTCTGCATTTCCTCACAGCTGTATCCGGGGTGACTCCAGTTCCACCCCGACCTTCCCAGGGCCTTCTCTCCAAGTGCCCAGAGTTCCCAGGTGCTTTTTGGCTAGGATCAGGCGACCCTCAGGGGGAGGAATGCTGGCTTCGGCCTAACCCCTGGTAAGCCTTTCCTCAGCTGAGAGGTACCCACCTCTACCACCGGCTGCCTTTCAGGTGCTGTGGAGGACTTGCAGCTCATCTGCATATCCTTACAGCCTTCTCCGGGGTGACACCCAGGTCCACCCCGATCCACTCAGGGCCTCCGCTCTAGGTGCCCAGCGCTCCCACCAGGTGCTGTGGAGGACTTGCAGCCCTTCTGCATTTCCTCACAGCTGTATCCGGGGTGACTCCAGTTCCACCCCGACCTTCCCAGGGCCTTCTCTCCAAGTGCCCAGAGTTCCCAGGTGCTTTTTGGCTAGGATCAGGCGACCCTCAGGGGGAGGAATGCTGGCTTCGGCCTAACCCCTGGTAAGCCTTTCCTCAGCTGAGAGGTACCCACCTCTACCACCGGCTGCCTTTCAGGTGCTGTGGAGGACTTGCAGCTCATCTGCATATCCTTACAGCCTTCTCCGGGGTGACACCCAGGTCCACCCCGATCCACTCAGGGCCTCCGCTCTAGGTGCCCAGCGCTCCCACCAGGTGCTGTGGAGGACTTGCAGCCCTTCTGCATTTCCTCACAGCTGTATCCGGGGTGACTCCAGTTCCACCCCGACCTTCCCAGGGCCTTCTCTCCAAGTGCCCAGAGTTCCCAGGTGCTTTTTGGCTAGGATCAGGCGACCCTCAGGGGGAGGAATGCTGGCTTCGGCCTAACCCCTGGTAAGCCTTTCCTCAGCTGAGAGGTACCCACCTCTACCACCGGCTGCCTTTCAGGTGCTGTGGAGGACTTGCAGCTCATCTGCATATCCTTACAGCCTTCTCCGGGGTGACACCCAGGTCCACCCCGATCCACTCAGGGCCTCCGCTCTAGGTGCCGCGCGCCTAACGGCGCGCGGGGCATTTTTCTCTTTGTATCTAATCTTTTTCCAGTTGCTAAAGTACCTTAATCGTTTATGGCCCCTATTCACATTCTCTTCCTAGCTCTGTCCCTTCCTAATCTTTTCCCTCACCCCCTACCTCTCTCCGCTACAGGAACTCACTTCCCATCCATTGACTTCATCACCTCACCTTCTCTCCTACCCTCTTCCTCCTTTTTGGCTTTTAATCTCCGTCTCTTTCTTCCCTCCATTTTGCCTTCCCCATTCCACCTAAATACCTCTCGCCTTCGACGCCTTCGTGGCCACACCTCTCCTACTCTCCTCCGCTCTCTTTTACTCCTTCTCTTACTCTCAGCTGGTGACATCAATCCCAATCCTGGCCCTCCTCACCAACTATTATCCAAACTCTACAGATCTCACCGTGACCTCTCTAACCTCATCTCTATTCCTCTACTCCCCTCCTCTTCTCTGCCCTTCTCTTGCGCCCTATGGAATGCCCGCTCTATCTGTAACAAACTCCCCTATATCCAGGACCTCTTTATCTCGCGTCACCTCCATCTGCTCGCCATAACAGAAACCTGGCTCTGCCCTGATGACTCTGCTTCAGTCGCAGCCCTGTGCCATGGCGGTTATCTATTTTCACATACTCCTCGCCCTGCTGGCCGTGGGGGCGGTGTTGGACTACTTCTCTCTCCCTCCTCCAGGTTTCAACCCCTTCTTCCACCTCAATCTCACTGTTTTTCCTCCTTTGAAGTCCACTCTATCCGCCTTTTCTCTCCTCTGCCTCTTCGAATAGCGGTCATTTATCGTCCCCCTGATAAGTCCCTTTCATCCTTTCTCAGTGACTTTGATGCCTGGCTTGCCTTCTTCCATGATCCTTCCTCCCCCTCTCTCATCCTTGGTGACTTTAATATTCCTGCTAATGATCCTTCCAACTCTTATATTTCCAAGTTACTCGCTTTAACGTCGTCCTTTAATCTCCAACTATGCTCCACCTCCCCCACTCATCAAAATGGTCACTGTCTAGATCTCATCTTCTCCTCCAACTGTTCACCCTCTAGTTTCCTTGCCTCCGATCTTCCCCTCTCTGATCACCATCTTATAACTTTCACACTTAAATCTCCTCCCTCCCAGTCCCATCCTATCCTATCTAATTTATCTAGGAATCTTCACGACATTGACCCTTCATCTCTATCCTCCCATGTTTCAAACCTCCTCTCTACTGTGGCACCATCCACGTCTGTCAACGAGGCTGTTTCTTCTTACAACAATACTCTATCCTCTGCCTTAGACACTCTTGCACCTTTGATGACCCGCCCTGTAAGGCGTACAAAACCCCAACCTTGGCTGACTTCTAATATCCGCTACCTACGTTCCTGTACCCGCTCCGCCGAACGCCTCTGGCGGAAATCTCGGGCCCTTGCTGATTTCTTACACTTTAAGTTCATGCTGACCTCCTTCCAATCTGCTCTTTTACGTGCCAAACAGGATTATTATATCCAACTGACCAACTCTCTTGGCTCTAATCCTCGACTTCTCTTCACCACATTGAACTCTCTCCTCAAGGTGCCCCCTCCCCCAACTCCCCCTTCACTATCTCCTCAGACCCTTGCTGAATTCTTTCACAACAAGGTTCAAAAGATAAACCTTGCTTTCTCTACCTCACCAGCTCTCCCTCCACTAGTCCGTTCCCCTCTCTCTCCTTCCCCTCATTCCCTTTCCTCCTTTCCTGAAGTTACTATTGAGGAAACTACACTTCTCCTTTCTTCCTCAAAATGTACCACCTGTTCCTCTGATCCCATTCCCACCCACCTTCTTAATGCCATCTCTCCTACTCTTATTCCTTTTATCTGTCACATTCTCAACCTCTCACTTTCCACTGCGACTGTCCCTGCTGCCTTTAAACATGCTGTGGTCACACCTCTCCTTAAGAAGCCTTCACTTGACCCTACTTGTCCCTCTAATTACCGACCCATCTCCCTCCTTCCTTTTCTCTCCAAATTACTTGAGCGTGCTGTTCACCGCCGCTGCCTTGATTTTCTCTCCTCACATGCTATTCTTGACCCATTACAATCTGGTTTTCGCCCTCTCCACTCAACCGAAACTGCGCTTACTAAAGTCTCCAATGACCTATTACTGGCTAAATCCAGAGGTCAATATTCCATCCTCATTCTTCTTGATCTTTCCGCTGCTTTTGACACTGTCGATCACAGCATACTTCTCGATACCCTGTCCTCACTTGGATTCCAGGGCTCTGTCCTTTCCTGGTTCTCTTCCTACCTCTCCCTCCGCACCTTTAGTGTTCACTCTGGTGGATCCTCTTCTACTTCTATCCCTCTGCCTGTCGGCGTACCCCAGGGTTCTGTTCTTGGTCCCCTCCTCTTTTCTATCTACACTTCTTCCCTTGGTTCATTAATCTCATCCCATGGCTTTTCCTACCACCTCTATGCTGATGACTCCCAAATCTACCTTTCTACCCCTGATATCTCACCTTGCATCCAAACCAAAGTTTCAGCGTGCTTGTCTGACATTGCTGCCTGGATGTCTCAACGCCACCTGAAATTAAATATGACCAAAACCGAGCTTCTCATTTTCCCCCCCAAACCCACCTCCCCGCTCCCCCCGTTTTCTATTTCTGTTGATGGCTCTCTCATTCTCCCTGTCTCCTCAGCTCGAAACCTTGGGGTCATCTTTGACTCTTCTCTCTCCTTCTCTGCTCATATCCAGCAGACCGCCAAGACCTGTCGTTTCTTTCTTTACAACATCCGTAAAATCCGCCCCTTTCTTTCCGAGCACTCTACCAAAACCCTCATCCACACCCTTGTCACCTCTCGTTTAGACTACTGCAATCTGCTTCTTGCTGGCCTCCCACTTAGTCACCTCTCCCCTCTCCAGTCAGTTCAAAACTCTGCTGCCCGTCTCATCTTCCGCCAGGGTCGCTTTACTCATACTACCCCTCTCCTCAAGACCCTTCACTGGCTCCCTATCCGTTTTCGCATCCTGTTCAAACTTCTTCTACTAACCTATAAATGTACTCACTCTGCTGCTCCCCAGTATCTCTCCACACTCGTCCTTCCCTACACCCCTTCCCGTGCACTCCGCTCCATGGATAAATCCTTCTTATCTGTTCCCTTCTCCACTACTGCCAACTCCAGACTTCGCGCCTTCTGTCTCGCTGCACCCTACGCCTGGAATAAACTTCCTGAGCCCCTACGTCTTGCCCCTTCCTTGGCCACCTTTAAATCTAGACTGAAAACCCACCTCTTTAACATTGCTTTTGACTCGTAACCACTTGTAACCACTCGCCTCCACCTACCCTCCTCTCTTCCTTCCCGTTCACATTAATTGATTTGATTTGCTTACTTTATTTATTTTTTGTCTATTAGATTGTAAGCTCTTTGAGCAGGGACTGTCTTTCTTCTATGTTTGTACAGCGCTGCGTATGCCTTGTAGCGCTATAGAAATGCTAAATAGTAGTAGTAGTAGTATGAGGGGAAAAGAAGTGAGGAGAGAAACTGCACATGAATGTAGAAAATAGGCTGAAGCTAGATCCACTGTACAGTCAAGTCTGCGGAGGACCAGAAATGAAGAAGAAAGGAGGAAAGAAAAGAAATAAATGGAAAGGAAGCCCTGGAAATGGAGTCAAGGGAACAGATAGAGAGCAGCAGAATCAGATACTGGGCCAGCATGATCAGAGAAACAAAGTCACCAGACAACAAAGGTAGAAAAGAATAATTTTATTTTCATTATAGTGTTTGGAATATGTCCACTTTGAGAATCAGGTGCTGAAAGTTAAAAGTTTATATTTATTTACTTATTTATGGCATTTTATCCCATATTAAACATGAATTAGATTGGAACCTGGGATCATTTAATTTTTTTTTTCCTGGAGAGAGTAATGCATTGCCCCCCCCCCCCCCCCCGGCTATAGCCAGCTCTGCAATTTTGGGTGGGCGCCGAGGTGGGGGGGGGGGGGGGCGCAGAGGTGGACGGGGGGGGGCGCAGAGGTGGACGGGGGGGGCGCTGAAGTGGATGGGGGGGGTGGCGCCGAGGTGGACCGGGGAGAGAGCCTATTGTTAAAAATTTAACAGCACACCACTGGAGTATATGCACCAGGTTTTACTTGGTGTAAATCCTTGTGCTTATAATTGGGCATGGATTCTACTACTACTTATCACTTCTATAGCGCTACAAGGCATACGCAGCGCTGTACATTATACACGAAAAGACAGTCCCTGCTCAAAGAGCTCACAATCTAAATAAGACAGGTAAACAGACAGAACAACTAAGGGAATTAAAGAGGTGGAGTACAGGGCAAGTGAGTAAAGGTTAGGAGTCAAAAGCAATGTCAAAGAGGTGGGCTTTTAGCCTGGACTTGAAAACGGCCAAAGACGGGGCTAGATGTACAGGCTCGGGAAGTCTATTCCAGGCGTGAGGTGCAGCGAGATAAAAGGAACGAAGTCTGGAATTAGCAGTAGAGGAGAAGGGGACAGACACGAGAGATTTATCTACAGAGTGGAGTATCCGAGGGGGGGGGGGGGCGTAGGGAGAGACAAGAGTGGAGAGGTACTGGGGAGCGGCAGAGTGAATGCACTTATAGGTCAGTAAGAGAAGTTTGAATTGAATGCGAAAACGGATGGGGAGCCAGTGAAGTGACTTGAGGAGAGGGCTAATGTGAGCATAGCGACTTTGGCGGAAAATGAGTTGCGCAGCAGAGTTTTGGACTGATTGAAGAGAGAGATGGCTAAGTGGGAGGCCAGTGAGAAGCAGGTTGCAGTAGTCTAGGCGAGAGGTAATAAGAGTGTGGATAAGGGTTCTGGTAGAGTGCTCAGAGATGAAGGGACGGATTTTGCTGTGTTATAGAGAAAGAAACGACAGGTTTTGGCAATCTGCTGAATGTGAGCAGAGAAGGAGAGAGAGGAGTCGAAGATGACCCCAAGGTTACGAGCTGATGAGACAGGGAGAATGAGAGTGCTATCCACAGAAATAGAGAAAGGGGGGGGAGGAGAGGTGGGTTTAGGGGGAAAGATGAGAAGCTCGGTTTTGGTCATGTTAAGAGTCAGATGATGCTGAGACATCCAGGCAGCGATATCAGATAGGCAGGCTGAAACATTGGTCTGGATGCTGGTTGAGATTCTGGCGCAAAACGGTATTCTATAAACAGCATGCAACTCTGAGCGCTGTTTATAGAACAGCACTTGGTGTGAAATTTTATCGGTGCTGAATTTTGGCCTATACCTCCTTTCAGCTGGGTTTTCTAAATTACTTTCTTTCTGTGTGCAAAACTAAGGAATCTCACCATTGTATCTCTGAATTGTCCTTCTATGGACTTCCCCAAGGCCCTGTGGACTATTTCTAAAGGTACAGCCATCCATTCTACTCTTGCCTCCTCCACTTGCAATGCCTTCTTACATATATCTTGAAATACAGCCTCCACATTTTCTGCTGTGTCACTTTCTGAGACTCCCCGGATCTGAAGGTTTTTCCACCATTTTCAGTACTCTAAGTTAACAACTTTACAAGATAATTTCTTGTTCTTCTTCTCCAGCTTGTCCATTTTTAACCTCATGTTAGTTATTTTTTCCTCATGCTCCTCCAACTTTGCCTCTGACTCCTCCACTCTCATGCCCAGTTCTCTGATTTCCCAATGCATCTATTCTATTTTATTAAAGATGTTCTTTCACTGATTTTAAACTCCTTAAGCTTCATGAAACACTTCATCACCTCACCTCATATCAGCTCTAGTTTTCATCTGGCACCCTCCATCTCTGACTGCTGTTCTCCCTCCAACTCCATCAATGCCATGCTTTCAAGTGACAGCAAGTAGGCTGCAACACTCATGCTGCCTCATTGTGCCAACTTCAGCTTGTACACATCTGACTGCATTCCTTTGCTGGATATTCTGCATGGCTTGTGCTATCATTTGCCCTTCGTTTAGATCCATTATTGTTCCAGGTGTGCTTATACTAATGTTTTATTAGCAAGAAGAAGAGCACATGAGCTGAGCTGCCATTTGGGCTGCTTATGTCACTTACTTCCCAGGGAACAGAAGACCTCGTATGTGTTAGCCTGCTCTATACTAGAGCTGGGAGTGGGCTTTTCATTAGACTGCTTAGCACTGGAGATGGAGAACTTGTATGTTACATTGCTTAGTGTAGCAGATAGGGTCTCTTGTGTGTTAGGCCCCTATATATTAAAGTGTTTTGAAGTTACCACTCATTAATTTCCAAAATTAATGCACAGTAATTGCAAAGTCTCTGTGTTAACTGCTGGGGCATGCCCAGCACGTTCATGTACGGTTAATGCAGAGATAATGCACAGCTAGCAGGTAACATGGATGCACTAAAGACCACATAATGAGGTTGTGTTATCTGTTGCATTAACAGATAATGCACGGTAACTACTTCCATATTAACTGTAAAGCACAGTCCCTTCCCATTCTCTGCCCCATTCTCCACTTGGCAGTTAATGCAGCACACAGTCAAGTGCCTGTGCAAATTCCTGCATTAACTATTTAGCGCAGCATACTAGCTAGATCAAGTAGCGATGCATACGAGACTGGGTCAGAGACTCTGAGATTTTTTACAAGGGGATGTTTTAGGACAGGTCTCTGTTTCAGGGCTGCATAGAGCTTTGGTTTCTCTTCTTCCTCCCCGGGAGTATGGCTGTCTTAAGGAGGCTTAGAGTAGAGACCTTGGGTATGAATTGGAGGGGGGTGGACTTTCTAAAATTAAGGCTATTCTGAAGCAGGTTAGTAGTGCCATACTCCAATATCGGTGATCCAAATGTCAACGGAGGGACAATACTTTTTTTCACGCCTTTTGGAGATGTACTGGTATCCAAGCTTTTTGGAGGTCACTTCATCGTTGCTTGGGGATTATTTTTGGATAGCGTGTAGTCTTTTATCGGAAGGGAGTTTACAGAATAAGTGGGAAGCATATGGGATTTCTGATAAAAACTCTCGCCTATTACCGAATAAAGCTTATGCATTGGGGAAGAAGTGCATACTTAATCGTTGGATGCAGGAGGAGCCTCCCTCTTTTTAGTATTGGAGAAATAGATTATATTTATTTAGATTTAGATTTTTATTTATTTATTTAGATTTTTGCTCACACCTTTTTCAGTAGTAGTTCAAGGTGAGTCACATTCAGGTACACTGGATATTTCTCTGTCCCAGGAGGGCTCACAATCTAAGTTCCTTAGCGTTCCTCCGGACCAGCCCAGAATGTGACTGATGGGTTGTGCACGCCTTCCAGCAGGTGGAGACTGAGAAAAAAAACTGTGACTCTAGAGAGAGCCAATAAGAGCCCTTGGCAATAAGGGAAAGAACAAGTAATCTCAGTCTCCAGCAGGTGGAAGATGGTAAGCCCTTCAATCTCATTCTTTATATTATATTTATGTTATATTATATTCTTTATATTTTTTCTATTTCTTGCTGTAATTCTTTTAGTTGGTTTTAATATCTTAGAAATAAATTATTTCTTCTGTGCATCTGGATATATTAAAAAGAAAAAAAGCCTGTTATTTAGAGGCAGAGGCCCGTGGGGGTCTCTTAGCGCCTCGGGGGTGTCAAACTCAGGTGGCCGGGTCCCTCCCCCCATGTCCTCCCTGGTATTCTTTTAAGCTGTGTTTGAGTAAAAAAAAAAAAGAGGAAATCTCAGTACAGAAAGGCAATTTCCTTAAGCTCTTCAGGGGAAGAGCTTTCGAGGCAGGGAGAGGCAGCCATGAGAAAAAAAAAAAGACGAGCTTTGATTTTGGTTCTCTGCCCTTTACTTTCTCTTTAAATGAGCAAGACAGCTTCTGTTTTCTCTCTGTGACGGTTTGCTATTGTTTTTTCTACCTCCTGTCTTGGTTCGCAGTTGGCTTAGGCAGACGCGATGGCAGAGAAGCTCTGCCGCTGTTCACTCTGTCAGCAGCAGGGAATCGGCTCGAGTGGTGCTTGTAAGTTTTGCACCACGGTAGATGCTTCGTCAGAGCAGGGAGCAGGGGCTGCAAAAATGTTGATGTCATTAGCGGGGTTGGGGGGGGGTCCGATTTGGCAGTTTTAAGTGCAGTTGGGTCAGCCTCGCTGGCAGCGCCGATTTCGGCAGGAAACGCCGCCATTTTGTCTTCCCCTCTAAATGCTGCATCCCTGCCTGCTTTACCGGCCTCTCTACCGGCTCTGCCTCAGACTCCTGTTTCTTCATCGGGTGAAGGTGGCTTCCCGCCTGACTTTGTGGTACAAATGTACTAAGCTTTTTTGCTGCACAAAGCTGCTCCAGGAGATGCTTCAGTGAAGAGGTCTTGGGAGGGCCAAGCAGCGGCTGCTAAGCAGCCCTGGCAGTTTTGAGATTTAAAAGAGGATTTTTCTTCTGATTTGGACCAGGAAATACCGTCCTTGGAGAAGACATAGGTGTTTTCCTGAGGACCTCGGTCAGCTGGAAAGTGGTGCGGAGCCTCTCTCTGCGGGGGAGGATCCTTCAGTGGTGAGAATTTTTCATAAAGATGACCTGCAGGAGCTTATTTCTCAGGTTTCCACTACCTTGCAATTTGAGGAGCAGGAGACTCCAGTGGCGGAGTCCAGAAAGGTGGATTTACTGGTGAAAGGTATTCGAAGGCTAGGTAAGACTTTTCCAATGCATCAGGATATTAGGGACATCATTCAGGCACAGTGGGAGGTTCCGGATTCTGCCTTTTGTCTTGCCAGATTCATGTTCAGGCTTTATCCTGTGCCGGATTCAGACAAGGATCTTTTACGCCCTCCAGTGGTGGATACCGTAGTGTCTGCAGTCACTAAACGAAATATGGTTCCCGTGGATGGTAGGACGGCTTTGAGGGATGTCCAGGATCGCCGTATAGAATTCTTGTTAAAGAATAGTTTTGATGTTTCTGCTCTGGCAGTGCAGGCTGCTATCTGTGCTTCTTTAGTAGCGAGAGCCTGTTTTCTTTGGTCTGAAAAGGTCTTGGACCGTTCTTGGCGAAGTTGGAAATGGGTTCGTCCTTTTTGGCGGATGCTCTTTATGACTTGCTTTGGGCCTCTTTTAAGTCTGTGGCTCTTTGAGTGGCAGCCCATCGCTCTCTTTGGCTTCATGGCTGGTCTGCGGGTGCGGCCTCTAAGTCCAAGCTTATTAAATTTCCTTTTAAGAGTTCTTTTCTCTTTGGTGATGAGTTGGATAAGTTGCTGCGTAGCCTGGGTGAGGCTAAAGTTCTGAGGCTTCCTGAGGATTGTCCCAGGGGGCCTGGACATGGTGTTTTTTCCGGCAGTGGTAGGGGCTGTGATTTTCAGTATAGACCAGGCAGAGTAGTTCCGTTTCAATGATCCAAGTTTTTTTCAGAGGACCTACTCCTTTTGGGGTGGTCGTAGAGGTGGTTGGGAAACGGGAAATTCTTTCTCATCTTCCTCCCGTCCTCAGCAATGAAGGTTTGCAGGCCCAGCCTCTGGTTCAGGTAGGCGCTCGGTTGGCGCAGTTTTATGGGAGGTGGGCCCAAATTACTTCAGACCAGTGGGTTCTAGAGGTTATTCGCGATGGGGTTCGCCTTAGAGTTTGCTCGTCCTTTGTCAGACACTTTTGTGGAGTCTCCCTGCCGTTCTCTGCTCAAAACCAGGGCTGTCAGGGACACTCTACGCAGACTTCTCGACCTTCAGGCTATTTGTCCAGTTCCTTTGGCAGAGCAGCGTCTATATACTTTCTTGTTCCCAAGCAAGAGGGTTACTTCAGGCTGATTTTAGATCTCCAGACGGTCAATCGAGCCCTCAGGGTGCCCTCGTTTTGTATGGAGACTTTGCGGTCGATCATTGTGGCGGTGCAGACCGGGTAGTTTCTGACGTCGCTCAACCTCACACAAACCTACCTGCATATCCCTTTTTGACTGGAACACCAACATTTCCTTCGGTTTGCGGTGCTCGGCCAGCATTTTCATTTTCGGGCTCTTCCCTTCGGGCTTGTGACTGCTCCTCGGACATTTACCAAAGTCATGGTCATAGTAGCCACAGCACTCAGAATGGAAGGCATTTTAGTCCATCCTTATTTAGATGATTGGTTGATCAGAGCAAAGTCTTACCAGGAGAGCGTTCAGGTGACAGCTCGAGTAGTAGACTTCTAGAAGTCCCTAGGTTGGGTAGTCAGTGCACAAAAGATCCGTCTGCAGCCATCTCAGTCGTTGGAGTACCTGGGAGTCTGTTTTGACATGTTGCAGGGCCGTGTTTTTCTTCCACCGGCTCATGTCCTCAAACTGCAGTCTCAGATTCATCACTTATTGCAGTCACTGAGGCCAGCGGCCAAGGATTATCTTCAGGTCCTGGGTTCCATGGTGGCGGTGATCGAGGCAGTGCCCTGGGCCAGGGCTCACATGAAGCCGCTTCAGAGGTCGCTTCTTTCTTGGTGGTCGTCACAGAAGGACTCTCTACATCAGAAATTGTCACTTCCGGTTCAGGTGAAGAGCAGCCTACGTTGGTGGCTGCGAGACGCCAGTATGACCAAGGGAACGCCTCTGGATCAGCCCAACTGGAGGGTGGTTACAACAGGGTTGGGGAGCTCATGTCAGGGACAGTATGCTCAAGGCCTGTGGCCTCCTCAGGAGAGATCTTGCTCAATAAATCTATTAGAGACTAGGGCAGCTAGAATAGCAATACAGACCTTTGTCCATCTGTTGAGGGGCGAGGCAGTCCGCTTGATGTCAGAAAATGCCACCGCAGTGGCTTATATCAATCGGCAAGGAGGAACGAGGAGTCTGCACATAAGCACCGCCATACTGAGAAAAGACCAAGGGTCCATCAAGCCCAACATCCTGTCTCTGACAGCGGCCAATCCAGGCTTCAAGAACCCGCCAACCCCCCCCCCCCCCCCCCCAAAAAAAAATGTAATAATGTCCAATGGACTTTTTGTTATGATTGTGGTCATAACCCCTCTCAAACTTACCTTTTTCCTGGTGGTCAGCTTAGCGGGCTTCTGTTTCTGTTGTCTGTCCTTTCTGAGCTAGCTCTCTCTCTCTATGCTGGCAGCTTCCAGCAGCATGACTCTAATTGTTTCACTTTACTACAGCTGTGTGTGTGGACTGAGTTAGCTCTACCTCTCTTTGGGTGTACTGGCTTCAAGTGCTTCACGGTGCTGCATTGGTGTGGGTTGGGCCTCTATGGGTTTCAGTGTGCTCTCTGTGTTTCAGTGTGCTGCCTGGGTCTAGGGAGTGTGACATCATCAGGGAGGGCCTTGATAAGGAAGTGGTGTTCTTTCCTTCAAGGCCTTTGCAACGCATGCTTGAGGTAGGGTTAGTGCAGTGGGCACTTCTTCTGATGTGTTTGGCTTCCCTGCTTGCGTTTGCTTTAGGTCCAGGTTAGTGTATGTGCAGTGTGCACATTTGACCTGTGTTTAAGTGTTTAGCTTCCCTGCCTTTCCCTTGTAGCTCTCCTGCTTTCCCTTTGGGTGTGGTTAGAAGCACTGCTAGTTTGCTGTTAGAAGTACTTCTGGTTTTGGTGCTGTAGGAAGCACTTCAGTTTGCTGTTAGAAGTACTTCTGGGTTTGGTGCTGTTAGAGGCACTTCAGTTCGCTGTGAGAAGTACTTCTGTAGCTTGGTGCTTAGTGGCACCTGGGTTAGGTTAGTGCGGTGGTGCACTGCTGTAGCGTGGGGGCTTAGGAAGCTCCTTTGCTAGCTTGTGTATTTAGCTTTCCTGCTTTTCCTTTGTGGCTTCCCTGCTTTCCCTTGTAGTGAGTGGTAGCACTTTTGCTGTGTGTTTAGTAGCTCTGCTGTTGGTTCATTGTTAGGAACCTCCTGTTGGTTTAGGGTTTGGGAGCACTTAGGTCAGTTTAGGTTTAGGAGTACTTCTGTTTCCAGTCCTGGTCCCTGTGTCATCTGGTATCCGGTAAGTCCTGCCGGCCACTCGAACCCAAGGGCTCAACCCTTGGGGGGGGGGGGGGGGGGTGGTAGTGGCCAAGCGCAGGTGAAGCTGTACAGACCAGTCCAGTGTGCTCCAGTCCAGTGTGTTCCGGTTCGGTGTGTGTTCCAGTCTGGTGCGCTCCAGTCCAGTGTGTTCCGGTCCGGTGTGTGTTCCAGTCCTGTGTCCTCCAGTCCAGGGAATTCCAGTCCGTGTGTTCCGGCTCGCTGGGCGGTGCCTGCAGTCCCTGCCGGTGCTGGTGTGCTTGCCCAGCGTTGGTTGGTGGGTTTTGCCTGCTGCTGTCGCTCCTCGTCAGCAGCCCAAGGCCTCACGTTTGCTTCAGAGCCCGGCCCCGCGGGCTCTGAACCTGAGAACCTGACACTTTCCCTTCGGGAATCTGTCTAAACCCCCCTTAAACTCCGTAAGACCAGCTGCTGTCACTACATTCTCTGGTAACGAGTTCCAGAGTCCAACTACACGCTGAGTAAAGAAAAACTTTCTCCTATTTGTTTTAAATCTACCATATTCTAGCTTCATCTTGTGTCCCCTGGTGCTATTATTTTTTGAAAGTGTAAACAAATGCTTCACATCTGTCCGCTCTACTCCGCTCATTATCTTGTAGACTTCTATCATATCACCCCTCAGCCGCCTTTTCTCCAAGCTGAAGAGCCCTAACTGTCTTAGCCTTTCCTCATAAGGAAGTTGTTCCATCCCTTTTATCATTTTCGTCGCCCTTCTCTGCACCTTCTCCAATTCTTTTATATCTTTTTTGAGATGCGGTAACCAGAATTGGACACAATATTCGAGGTGCGGTCGCACCATGGAGCGATACAACAGCATTATAACATCCTGGTGTTTGTTTTTCATCCCTTTCCTAATAATACTCAACACTCTGTGCGCTTTCTTAGCTGCCGCAGCACACTGAGCAAACGTTTTCAACGTCTTATCAACGATGACTCCCAGATCCCTTTCTAGGTCTGTGACTCCTAACGCGGAACCTTGCATGACATAGCTGTAATTTGGGTTCCTCTTACCCACATGCATCACTTTGCACTTGTCAACATTGAACTTCATCTGCCACTTGGACGCCCAATCCCCCAGTCTCGCGAGGTCCTCCTGTAATCTTTCACACTCCTCCTGCGACTTGACGACCCTGAATAACTTTGTGTCATCTGCGAAAGTGAATGATACATACCTGTAGCAGGTGTTCTCCGAGGACAGCAGGCTGATTGTTCTCACGACTGGGGTTGACGTCCACGGCAGCCCCCACCATCCGGAACAAAACTTCGCGGGCGGTCCGCATGCAGGGCACGCCCACCGCGCATGCGCAGCCATCTTCCCGCCCATGTGTGACCGTTCCCGCTCAGTTGAATGACAAGCAAAAATTATGAAACGCAACTCCAAAGGGGAGGAGGGAGGGTAGGTGAGAACAATCAGCCTGCTGTCCTCGGAGAACACCTGCTACAGGTATGTATCATTCACTTTCTCCGAGGACAAGCAGGCTGCTTGTTCTCACGACTGGGGTATCCCTAGCTCTCATGCTCACTCAAAACAAGAACCCAGGTCAATTTAACCTCGCAACGGCGAGGGCATAACAGAAATTGACCTACGAAGAACAACTAACTGAGAGTGCAGCCTGACCAGAATAAATTCGGGTCCTGGAGGGTGGAGTTGGATTTACACCCCAAACAGATTCTGCAGCACCGACTGCCCGAACCGACTGTCGCGTCGGGTATCCTGCTGGAGGCAGTAATGTGATGTGAATGTGTGGACAGATGATCACGTCGCAGCCTTGCAAATCTCTTCAATAGTGGCTGACTTCAAGTGAGCCACCGACGCTGCCATGGCTCTGACACTATGAGCCGTGACATGACCCTCTAGAGTCAGCCCAGCCTGGGCATAAGTGAAGGAAATGCAATCTGCTAGCCAATTGGAGATAGTGCATTTCCCGACAGCGACCCCTATCCTGTTAGGGTCGAAAGAAACAAACAATTGGGCGGACTGTCTGTGGGGCTGTGTCCGCTCCAAGTAGAAGGCCAATGCTCTCTTGCAGTCCAATGTGTGCAACTGACGTTCAGCAGGGCGGGTATGCGGTCTGGGAAAGAATGTTGGCAAGACAATTGACTGGTTAAGATGGAACTCCGACACCACCTTCGGCAGGAACTTTGGGTGGGTGCGGAGCACTACTCTGTTATGATGAAATTTGGTATACGAAGCATGAGCTACCAGGGCTTGAAGCTCACTGACCCTACGAGCTGAAGTAACTGCCACCAAGAAAATGACCTTCCAGGTCAAGTACTTCAGATGGCAGGTATTCAGTGGCTCAAAAGGAGGTTTCATCAGCTGGGTGAGGACGACGTTGAGATCCCATGACACTGTAGGAGGCTTGATAGGGGGCTTTGACAAAAGCAAGCCTCTCATGAATCGAACGACTAAAGGCTCTCCAGAGATGGCTTTACCTTCCACACGATAATGGTAAGCACTAATCGCACTAAGGTGATTCCTTACTGAGTTGGTCTTGAGGCCAGACTCTGATAAGTGCAGAAGGTATTCAAGCAGGTTCTGTGCAGGGCAAGAACGAGGTTCTAGGGCCTTGATCTCACATCAAACGACAAACCTCCTCCACTTGAAAAAGTAACTCTTTTTAGTGGAATCCTTCCTAGAGGCAAGCAAGACACGGGAGACACCCTCAGACAGACCCAACGCAGTGAAGTCTACGCCCTCAACATCCAGGCCGTGAGAGCCAGGGACTGAAGGTTGGGGTGCAGCAACGCTCCGTCTTTCTGCGAAATGAGAGTCGGAAAACACTCCAATCTCCATGGTTCTTCGGAGGACAACTCCAGAAGAAGAGGGAACCAGATCTGACGGGGCCAAAAGGGCGCGATCAGAATCATGGTGCCGCGGTCTTGCTTGAGCTTCAGTAAGGTCTTCCCCACCAAAGGTATGGGAGGATAAGCATACAGGAGGCCGGTCCCCCAATGAAGGAGAAAGGCATCCGACGCTAGCCTGCCGGGTATCTGAAGTCTGGAACAGAAAAGAGGCAGCTTGTGGTTGGTCTGAGAGGCGAAAAGGTCCACCGAGGGGGTGCCCCACTCTCGGAAGATCTTGCGTACCACTCTGGAATGGAGCGACCACTCGTGCGGTTGCATGACTCTGCTCAGTCTGTCGGCCAGACTGTTATTTACGCCTGCCAGGTATGTGGCTTGGAGGAGCATGCCGAACTGGCAAGCCCAACGCCACATTCCGACGGCTTCCTGACACAGGGGGCGAGATCCGGTGCCCCCCTGCTTATTGATGTAATACATTGCAACCTGATTGTCTGTCTGAATTGAATAATTTGATAGGACAGCCGATCTCTGAAAGCCTTCAGTGCGTTCCAGATCGCTCGGAGCTCCAGGAGGTTGATCTGCAGATCCTTTTCCTGGAGGGACCACAGACCCTGGGTGTGAAGCCCATCGACATGAGCTCCCCACCCCAGGCGAGATGCATCCGTCGTCAGCACCTTCGTGGGCTGTGGAATTTGGAATGGACGTCCCAGGGTCAAATTGGTCCGAATGGTCCACCAGTGCAGTGAAGTGCGGCAACTGGTGGAGAGGCGGATGGCATCTTCTAGATTCCCGGTGGCTTGAAACCACTGGGAAGCTAGGGTCCATTGAGCAGATCTCAAGTGAAGATGAGCCATGGGAGTCACATGAACTGTAGAGGCCATATGACCCAGAAGTCTCAACATCTGCCAAGCTGTGATCTGCTGAGATGCTCTGGTCTGTGAAGCCAGGGACAGGAGGTTGTTGGCCCTCGTTTCGGGAAGGAAGGCCTGAGCCGTCTGGGTATTCAGCAGAGCTCCTATGAATTCCAGAGACTGGGCTGGCTGGAGATGGGACTTTGGGTAATTTATCACAAACCCCAGCAGCTCCAGGAGTTGAATAGTGCACTGCATGGACCGGAGAGCTCCTGCCTCCGAGGTGTTCTTGACCAGCCAATCGTCGAGATATGGGAACACGTGCACTCCCAGCTTGCGTAGATACGACGCTACCACCACGAGGCACTTTGTAAACACCCGTGGGGCAGAGACGAGCCCAAAGGGCAGCACACAATACTGAAAGTGCCGTGTGCCCAGACGGAATCTGAGATACTGTCTGTGAGTGTATGCGTCCTTTAAATCCAGGGAACATAGCCAGTCGTTTTTCTGAATCATTGGCAGAAGGGTGCCCAAGGAAAGCATCCTGAACTTTTCTTTGACCAGGAATTTGTTCAGGCCTCTCAGGTCTAGGATGGGACGCATCCCCCCTGTTTTCTTTTCCACAAGGAAGTACCTGGAATAGAATCCCTGCCCTTCCTGCCCGGGTGGTACGGGCTCGACCGCATTGGCGCTGAGAAGGGCGGAGAGTTCCTCTGCAAGTACCTGCTTGTGATGGGAGCTGAAGGATTGAGCTCCCGGAGGACAATTTGGTGGCAGGGAGGTCAAATTCAGGGCGTATCCGCACCGCACTATTTGGAGAACCCACTGGTCGGCGTTTATGAGAGGCCACCTTTGGTGAAAAAATTTTAACCTCCCTCCGACCGGCAGATCGTCCGGTACGGACACTTTGAGGGCGGCTATGTTCCCATGGATCCAGTCAAAAGCCTGTCCCCGGCTTTTGCTGTGGAGGCGCAGGGGACTGCTTAGGCGCACGCTGTTAACGAGAACGAGCGCGCTGGGGCTGTCCCTGTGCCTGACGAGGCCTTCGGGCCGGCTGGGTGTACCTACGCTTGGTAAAAGCATAGGGCGCAGCCTGCCGGGCCCGGGAAAAACGTCCACCTGCTGAGGTGGATGCTGAAGGCGCCCGATGGGAGAGCTTGTCGAGGGCGGTTTCCCGCTGATGCAGTTGGTCCACCAGCTGCTCGACCTTCTCGCCAAAGATATTATCCCCCCGGCAACGGACGTCGGCCAGTCTCTGCTGGGTGCAGTTGTCCAGGTCAGAGGCACGCAGCCATGAGAGCCTGTGCATCACTATACCTGGGGCCGCAGCACGAGATGCCACTTCACAGGTGTCATATATACCCCTGGACAGGAACTTTCTGCACGCCTTCAGCTGCCTGACCACCTCCTGAAAAGGCCTGGACTGCTCCGGCGGGAGCTTATCAACCAGGTCCGCCAGTTGCTTCACATTATTCCGCATGTGGATGCTCGTGTAGAGCTGGTAAGACTGGATGCGGGTCACGAGCATGGAAGATTGGTAGGCCTTCCTCCCAAACGAGTCCAGAGTGCGAGACTCCCGCCCCGGGGGCGCCGAGGCGGTATCCCTCGAACTCCGTGCCCTCTTGAGAGCAGAGTCCACGACCGCCGAGTCATGAGGCAATTGGGGCCGCATTAACTCTGGGTCTGAGTGGATTCTGTACTGGGACTCTGCTTTCTTGGTAATGGTGGGATTAGATAGTGGTCTCAACCAGTTCCGCAGCAGTGTCTCTTTGAGGACATTGTGCAACGGCACTGTGGAGGACTCTCTAGGTGGTGATGGATAGTCGAGGACCTTGAGCATCTCAGCCCTCGGCTCATCCACAGAGACCACGGGAAAGGGAATGCAAATAGACATATCCCTGACAAAGGAGGCAAAGGAGAGGCTCTCAGGTGGCGAGAGCTTCCTCTCAGGTGAAGGAGTGGGGTCGGAGGGAAGGCCCACAGACTCCTCTGAGGAGAAATATCTGGGGTCCTCCTCCTCCCCCCACGAGGCCTCTTCCTCGGTGTCGGACATAAGCTCGTGCAGCTGAGTCCTCAACCGGGCCCGGCTCGACGTCGAGGCACCGAGGCCTTGGTGGCGTCATCGAGCGGTGGACTCCCGCGCCGGTGGGGATGAAGCTCCCTCCATCGACATCAACAGGGACTCCACCTGCGTGGCGGTCGAGACCGGCGCCGCAAGCAGCGTCGGCATCGAAGGCCTCGGCACTGGGCTACAGCTCGCCGGCGCCACAGTCAACGGCGCCGAGGGCGCAAGCACCCCCGGCACCGGCACAGTCTGGCGCATCAGCCCTTCCAGGAGCCCCAGAAGGATGGCTCGGAGGCACTCGTCAAGGCCCGCTGTCGGGAAAGGCGAGGGGGCCGGTAGAGGCGTCGGTGCCGAAAGCTGTTCGGGTCCAGGAGACTGCACCGAAGTGCTGGGACCCTGACGCGGCGGTTCCTCTACTACAGAGCGGGAGCTCTCCTCTCGACGCTGCCGCTTCCTCGGCGTCGACTCATCTCCGGCGCCGGAAGCCGGATGCATCGAGGGCGACCGATGACGGTGCTTCTTTGTCTTCTTGCGATGCCCATCATCGGCGCTTGGTGGAATCGAGGAGGAGGAGGTCGATCCCCCTCGGCCTCGAGGGACCGGGTCCGACAGGGTTCGGTCCCGAGGGCCCTGGGTAGAGGGAGTGACCGGGGCCGATTGCCCACGCGGCCTCTCACCCCTGCCTTCACCGGAGGACCGGTGGGCCGACGGGACCTGTGCTCCTGGGGTCGATGCCATCGGTGCCGATTTCGTGGACATCGATACCGGTACCGAAGAACCGGCCGTCGATACCGATGCAGTCGAAGTCGACGTTGAGGGGCCGGCGCAAGTTCCAAAAAGACGGTCCCGAAGAACTTGCCTCGCTACTTGAGTCCGTTTCCGGAGACCGAGACACAAAGTGCACGTCTTGGTATCGTGCTCCGGCCCGAGGCACTGGAGGCACCAAGCGTGAGTGTCGGTCTGCGAGATATGCCGGCCGCACCGACCACACTTTTTAAATCCACTCGGGACCTTCGAGGACATCGACGGAAAAATCGCGTCAGCGAAATCAAAGTCGTCGATGGTGGCGGTAAAAATCACACCTCGAAAACAAATCGACCGCGCGGCCACAAGGCCGCAGCGCGACGCCCCCGCTAAGAGACGAGGGAAAACAAAGTTCAGCGTTTTTTTTTTTTTAAACTAAACAGAAAAAACGAAGAACGATGAAACGAAAAGAGAAAAAATTTGCAGTTAAGCGCGATCCGGTTTCCGGGGCTGACAGAGAGAGAGACGAACACGGCTCTCTCCAGCGCGGAAAAGAAAAGACTGAGCGGGAACGGTCACGCACGGGCGGGAAGACGGCCGCGCATGCGCGGTGGGCGTGCCCTGCGTGCGGACCGCCCGCGAAGTTTTGTTCCGGTTGGTGGGGGCTGCCGTGGACGTGAACCCCAGTCGTGAGAACAAGCAGCCTGCTTGTCCTCGGAGAATTTAATTACCTCACTAGATACTCCCATTTCTAGGTCATTTATAAATATGTTAAAAAGCATCGGTCCCAACACAACCCCTGAGGGACCCCACTAATTACCCTTCTCCATTGAGAATACTGACCATTCAATCCTACTCTCTGCTTCCTATCCTTCAACCAGCTCTTAATCCATAGTAATACCCTACCTCCGATCCCATGACTCTCCAGTTTCCTCTGGAGTCTTTTATGAGGTACTTTGTCAAACGCCTTCTGAAAATCCAGATACACAATATCCACCGGCTCCCCATTGTCCACATGTTTGTTCACCCCATCAAAAAAATGCAGTAGATTGGTGAGGCAAGACTTCCTTTCACTAAATCCGTGCTGACTTTGTCTCATCAGCCCATGTTTTTGTATGTGCTCTGTAATTTTATTCTTAATAATAGCCTCTACCATTTTGCCCGGTACCGACGTCAGACTCACCGGTCTATAATTTCCCGGATCTCCTCTGGAACCTTTTTTAAAAATCGGCGTAACATTGGCTACCCTCCAGTCTTCCGGTACAACACCTGATTTTAGGGATAGATTGCATATTACTAACAGTAGCTCTACAAGTTCATTTTTCAGTTCTATTAATACTCTGGGATGAATACCATCTGGTCCTGGTGATTTACTACTCTTCAGTTTGCAGAACTGACCCATTACATCCTCCAAGTTTACAGAGAATTAGTTTAGTTTCTCTGACTCACCTGCTTCAAATACCTTTTCCGGCACCGGTGTCCCTCCCAAATCCTCCTCGGTGAAGACCGAAGCAAAGAATTCATTTAATTTCTCCGCTATGGCTTTGTTGTCCCTGATCGCCCCTTTAACACCACTTTCGTCCAGTGGCCCAACCGATTCTTTAGCCGGCTTCCTGCTTTTAATGTATCTAAAAAAATTTTTTACTATGTATTTTCGCTTCTAACGCTAACTTTTTTTCAAAGTCCTTTTTTGTCCTCCTTATCTCCGCTTTGCATTTGGCTTGGCATTCCTTATGTTTTATCTTATTATTTTCAGTTGGTTCTCTTCTCCATTTTCTGAAGGATTCTTGTTTTGCTCTAATGGCTTCTCCTTTACCTTACTGTTTAGCCACAGTTGGAGCAAGAAGTCTCACAGCTGTTACAGTGGTCGGAGGTGCATCTGGTGGAGCTGTCAGCGGCTCATGTGGCAGGAGTTCAAAATGTTCAGGCAGACTTTCTCAATTGAAACATGCTAGATCCCGGGGAGTGGACTCTAAGCGATGTGGCATATCGGGCGGTGGTGAACCGTTGGGGGTTCCCCAAGATGGATCTGTTTGCTCCCTGGCCATTGATAGGGTGTCTACTTCAGAGAGTCAAGATGCAAAGGGGCCGTCTGATCTTGGTGGCGCCGGATTGGCCTCGCAGACCGTGGTACGCTGATCTTCAGCGGCTTCTAGTAGAGGATCCATTCAAGCTCCTGGTCATGCAGGGGGGGTTCATACAATTGGTTTTTTTTTTTAGTTCTATCTTTTAAGGCGTGTTACTCACTATTCCCTTTTTGTCTGCTTATTATTATGTAACATATTGCTGCCATTGCCTAGACTTGCTGTTCAATTGTTTAATCTATGGTTCTTTTGATCCTGAATAAAAACCGTTGAACTTTAACTACTTAGCACAGTTTAGTAAATAAGCAGATGGAAGTTCTTGTGTTAGAGTCCTCAGTACTGGAGTTAGATATCTCTTACATGTAATACTGCTCAGTGCTGAAGCTGCAGGTTTTAGGAAGTGATTAAGCTAAACTGGATAATTCAGCACTTGTCCTCTGCTCATAGCTAGCAGTAGGAAGAGAAGAAAGGAGGGGCAAGAGTAAGGGAGGGAAAATGGAGAGGTGAGCTAGTGACACACTTTCTAAACACCAGCTGCATGAAATTTTTGCTTCATGTGTCATGGTAAAAATACACAGATATTAATTAGAATATTTTTAGATTTTTTTTTGTTCTCGCAGATCTACTTCAGGGACATTGAAATGTCATTGCTCTGTAAGGGAAGCCCTGTTCCCAGGGCAGGGGGAGCTGTTTTGGGGCATTTCCTTTTTGTTCCTCCTACAGCTGTTTATAGGAAATCACTTTCTTTAAGAAGTTCCCAAGTCCTCCTCTTCCTGGTTATAAGGAATCATCATCCCTTCAGGAAGATCCTTTCCAGTACCCCACAACGCAACAATGATTTTGCTACTGAGAGAAAAACATGTGATTTATACTAAATTGAACCCGCCAATTCCAAATATGAACTCCAAATTTGCCTGACACATCTAGATTTTAAGTTATACATGCAAAGCCTATTCACTTAGTACATAAGTACATAAGTAGTGCCATACTGGGAAAGACCAAAGGTCCATCTAGCCCAGCATCCTGTCACCGACAGTGGCCAATCCAGGTCAAGGGCACCTGGCACGCTCCCCAAACGTAAAAACATTCCAGACAAGTTATACCTAAAAATGAGGAATTTTTCCAGTCCATTTAATAGCGGTCTATGGACTTGTCCTTTAGGAATCTATCTAACCCCTTTTTAAACTCCGTCAAGCTAACCGCCCGTACCACGTTCTCCGGCAATGAATTCCAGAGTCTAATTACACGTTGGGTGAAGAAAAATTTTCTCCGATTCGTTTTAAATTTACCACACTGTAGCTTCAACTCATGCCCTCTAGTCCTAGTATTTTTGGATAGCGTGAACAGTCGCTTCACATCCACCCGATCCATTCCACTCATTATTTTATACACTTCTATCATATCTCCCCTCAGCCGTCTCTTCTCCAAGCTGAAAAGCCCTAGCCTTCTCAGCCTCTCTTCATAGGAAAGTCGTCCCATCCCCACTATCATTTTCGTCGCCCTTCGCTGTACCTTTTCCAATTCTACTATATCTTTTTTGAGATACGGAGACCAGTACTGAACACAATACTCCAGCTGCGGTCGCACCATGGAGCGATACAACGGCATTATAACATCCGCACACCTGGACTCCATACCCTTCCTAATAACACCCAACATTCTATTCGCTTTCCTAGCCGCAGCAGCACACTGAGCAGAAGGTTTCAGCGTATCATCGACGACGACACCCAGATCCCTTTCTTGATCCGTAACTCCTAACGCGGAACCTTGCAAATCCACTTATAATATTAATGCATTATATATTGGAAATATTCCAACGGACATGCCCGGACCTGTCCAGACGCGCTCAGACAGGTCTATTGGCTGATGTCAGCAGTAAGTATATAAGGCAAGATGGATAGACGCAAATGTGTTAACGATCCGGACAATTTCTGCTACATATGTGGCAAATACACTGATCAGCACAAGAATCTGACTAAGTGAGTGCGCCTTGCTTACAAGTATTACTTTGACTGTCAAACTGGAGATCAAGATAAAAGCTGGGCACCTCATGTTTGTTGCACTGTGTGTTACTCTGGGCTAACACAGTGGTTGAACGGTAAAAGGAAAGGAATGGCTTTTGCAGTGCCGATGGTTTGGCATGAGCAGAGAAATCACCATTCAGACTGTTATTTTTGCATGACTAAAATTGCCGGATATTCAAAGAGAAACAAGTCACAAATTGTGTATCCTGACTGTGAGTCTGCTCTTAAACCAGTACCACATGACGTAGAGAATCCAGTGCCTGCCCCTCCTGCAGCAGGAACGGCAATTGAAACTGATGCTTCTGATCCTGATGAAGAAGAAAATGTTGATTGGCATGATGTATTTCCTGATCCAGAACAACTGGAGGGTCAGCTGCACTTGCTGAGCCAATCAGATTTAGATGATCTGGTAAGAAATCTGTCATTATCTAAAGAAAAGTCAGAACTGCTAGCTTCTAGACTTTGGGAATGGAATTTGCTATAACGAAGCACCACAACTTCACACTTTCGTCATTGACACACCAAGTTAGCTGCATACTATGAAATGGAAAGCGATGTCTGTTTCTGTACTGATGTAAATGGTCTTATAATGGAATTAGATGGTACAAATGTTCCCGATGAATGGAGGCTATTCATAGACTCTAGCAAAACGAGTTTGAAAGCAGTCTTGTTGCACAATGGTAACTAAAAACCAACTGTTCCATTGGCTCATGGGGTTGGAATGAAAGAGACCCATGCTTCTATGGAGTTAATTTTGAAAATGATCAAATACTCTCAACATAAATGGAATATTTGTGCTGACCTGAAAGTGGTAGCACTGCTGCTTGGCCTACAGTTAGGGTACACGAAGCATATAGTAACATAGAGGGGAATAATCGAACGTCGCCGGCGATCTATTTTGGCGGTGGCGCAACAGCTGGCCGGAACCGTATTATCAAAAAGATAGCCGGCCATCTTTTTTTTCCGATAATACGGTTTAGACTGGCCAAATGCCTTGGATGTCGCCGGGTCCGAGATGGCCAGTATTGTCTTTCAGTGATAATGGAAAAAAATGTCGGCCATCTCCAACCTGGTGACATCCAAGGCACTTGGTCGTGGGAGGAGCCAGCATTTGTAGTGCACTTACATGCCAGGACACCAACTGGGCACCCTAGGGGTCAGTGTGGTGGACTTCAGAAACAGCTCCCACATGCATAGCTCCCTTACTGTGGGTGCTGAGCCCCCCCCCAAACCCCTTACCCACAAATGTGCACCCACTAAAAGTGCTCCAGGGACCTGCACACACTCAGGCCTCTAGGACTTGTTGCTGCTGTATAACCTTGGCACAGCAGTTGACACCTGAAGACTAATGTCTTTGAAAAAGTGCTTTATTTGAATAACCACTTTTACTCACAGTTAACTGCAGATCAGAGGTTGTGCCCCACTGGCAAAGAGTCTCCCTGATACTGACATTAGCAGTAGGTCAGAGCTGGCAGAATGCTGTACAATGCCCTCTTTCAGCAACATTCAAGGTAATAACGTTTTCTAACGTGGGTAACACATGAAAGGGAGATCTAAAATTGGCTTACAAAAATGGCCACTACCTCATGGACTACTGGAAACAAAACAGGGCACACTCTGACCCAGATAGCAGAGGGGAAAAGCACCATGGGAGTAGAGCCCAGTACCCTACACCCACCACAATGCATTGCTGAGGTGACTCTGCAGGGCACCTAACAGAAAAGGTGTCACACTCACCCGAGAGTCACATCGCAACCACGGAAAGACGATACAACACATTCTGCTGTCATGGAGGTGGGTACGGGATTTGAGGCTGGCATACAGGCTGGCAAAAAAGGTTTTCATTTTAACTTTTGTAGTATGGGAGGGGGTTGGTGACCACTGAGGGAGTAAGGGGAGGTCATCCCCCATTCCGTCCGGTGGTCATCTGGTCAGTTGGGGCACCTTTTTGAGACTTAATCGTGAAAATAAAAGGACTAAGTAAACCCGGCCAAATACCGCTTCACGCCGCTTTTTTTTTTCCATTATCGCCGAAAGCCGGCCATCTGGTAGCCACGCCCATGCCTGCCCATGCCCCGCCTTCGCTTTGCCGGCGACACCCCCCCTTGAACTTTTGCTGGCGAGGCGACGGGAAAGCGGCGATGCTGTTAAAAAGCCAGCTTTCAATTATACGCTTTTAGCCGCTTTTGCGAAATCGCCGGCGATCTCCCGATTTGTGTTGGAAGATCGCCGGCATAAAGTTTCGATTATAAGCTGGATAGTAACATAGTAGATGACGGCAGAAAAAGACCTGCATGGTCCATCCAGTCTGCCCAACAAGATAAACTCATATGTGCCACTTTTTGTGAGTACCTTACTTTGATTTGTACCTGTCTTTTTCAGGGCACAGACCGTATAAGTCTGCCCAGCACTATCCCCGCCCCCCAACCACCAGCCCCGCCTCCCACCACCGGCTCTGGCACAGACCGTATAAGTCTGCCCAGCACTATTCCCGCCTCCCACTACCGGCTCTGCCACCCAATCTCTGGCACAGACCGTATAAGTCTGCCCAGCACTATCCCCACCTCCCACTACCGGCTCTGCCACCCAATCTCGGCTAAGCTCCTGAGGATCCATTCCTTCTGAACAGGATTCCCGTTTTCATCTCCACCACCTCCTGCGGGAGGGCATTCCAAGCATCCACTACTCTCTCCGTGAAAAAATACTTCCTGACATTTTTCTTGAGTCTGCCCCCCTTCAATCTCATTTCATGTCCTCTCATTCTACTGCCTTCGCATCTCCAGAAAAGGTTCGTTTGCGGATTAATACTTTTCAAATATTTGAACGTCTGTATCATATCACCCCTGTTTCTTGTGTTTCTTGTGCCTATGGAACAGTCGTGATGACAAAAATCATTACAAAATGAGACAGTGGCCTCTCAGAGTCGAGCACACAGTTGGTCGGTACAATGTACAACACAAATCACTGGTCGATCCACTTCAAGTTTATCTTCCATCTCTTCACATTAAACTTGGTTTAATAAAAAATTTTGTAATTGCTCTTGATCGTGATGGAAATGGTTTCCAGTATTTGAAGGAGATGTTTAGCACACTGAAAACCGAGGCTAAAATAAAGGCCGGAATTTTATTGGCCCCGAAATCAACAAACTAATGCATGATGACACATTCAGAACAAAACTCAACCCTCTGGAACTTGCAGCTTGAGATGCACTAGCCACATCCCTATCCAACCAAGGACGTAACCCCTACATTTACGCAGATGATGTC
The DNA here is from genome assembly GCF_901765095.1 of Microcaecilia unicolor. NCBI lineage: Eukaryota > Metazoa > Chordata > Amphibia > Gymnophiona > Siphonopidae > Microcaecilia > Microcaecilia unicolor. The sequence goes on along the minus strand of NC_044033.1, from coordinate 204,873,204 downwards.
ATGATATACATCCCCTTTAAACATGACCCAATAGAAATCATCAACGAAACCAAACTCAGCCTGCAAATCATGAACACATGGGCAGATGCATTTCAACTGAAACTATACGCAGAGAAAACACACTGTCTCATCCTTACATCTCAATACAACACCAACAAACCCAACAATATTAACACCCCAGACTACACCCTCCCTGTTTCTGACAACCTAAAACTTCTTGGAGTTACCATCGATCGAAACCTCATGCTAGAAACTCAATCAAAAAATACAACAAGGAAAATGTTCCAATCAATGTGGAAACTCAAACGAATAAAACCTTTCTTCCCAAGGGCAATATTCCGCAATTTGGTACAATCAATGGTACTAAGACACCTAGACTATTGTAATGCAATCTATGCGGGATGTAAAGAACAAATCATAAAGAAACTCCAAACCGCTCAAAACACCACAGCCAGACTGATTTTTGGAAAAACGAAATACGAAAACGCCAAACCCCTACGAGAAAAACTACATTGGCTCCCGATCAAAGAATGGATTGCGTTCAAAATCTGTACTCTAGTGCATAAAATCATCTATGGTGAGACCCCGGGATACATGACAGACCTCACTGACCTTCCACCCAGAAACACCACAAGATCAACATGCACATACCTAAATCTACACCACCCAAGCTGCAAAAGAATTAAATACAAATCAACCTATGCATACAGCTTCTCCTTTATAAGCACGCAACTATGGAACACATTACCAAACACCTTGAAAACAACGCACGACCTATCAAACTTTTGGAAATCACTAAAAACTTATTCAAAAAGGCATACCCTGATGACCCAACTTACATGCCTCGATCCCACAACACAACGAAACTAAGACTCGAATTGATCACAACTCAACCCTTCCTCCTTATTCCCTGATGTGTTTATCCTACACGAACCTTCTACATTGTCACTCTGTATCTGCTATACCAGAACTGGCGATCGCCATCACGGTTATTATGTAAGCCACATTGAGCCTGCAAATATGTGGGAAATGTGGGATACAAATGCAATAAATAAATAAATTTGTGCTAGTAGTGCAGAACTTCCTTGGGAACAGACGAGCTGAAAACTATGCTGAGCTAGTAGACAACATGCTTAAAGCATATGAACAACTTGGCTGCTGAATGTCATTGAAAATGCATTTCTTATATTCCCTTCTTGACTTTTTCCCACCCAATTTGGGACACGTAAGTGACGAACATGGAGAGAGGTTCCATAAAGACATTTCTACAATGGAGAACAGATATCAAGGCCGCTGGAATCCCAACATGATGGGGGACTACTACTGGTTTTTGCAATGGGAAAATATGACCGGTCACAAATGCAAAAGCAGATGCCTGAAGCACTTTTAACAGTAATGGGCCTTGCTGAAGTAAGACTTTTAAACTGGAGTACGAGACTTTTTTGAAATTTTGTTATTTCATTACATTTTCATATACTGTTTGCTACGAAAACTTTGATGTAGATCAGGTAATTGCTGGTGTAAAACTTGTTCTGTAAAAAATTATTCAATGATTTCCAAGTGCTTAATTCATTTGGTAAAACTTATGCATAACAAAACTTCCTGACGTGTTACAACAATTCTGACTTCGGATTTGGAATATGCACACTGAATTTAGTATAGGACAAATGTTTTTTGCCCAGTAGCACACGAAAATTTTTTTTTGTTGTGCTGTGATTATTACTTTCATTGTGGGAGGTTCCTTTCTCTCTTTATTAATGCTATTTGTAAGGAATCACTGACCTTTTTCAGAGGTTCCCTCCAGATTTTTCCTGGTATACAGCGCTGCGTATGCCTTGTAGCGCTATAGAAATGATAAGTAGTAGTAGTAGTATATCAAATACAATAAACAGGGCCAGATTTAATTTGTGGACACCCATAGGCAAGGAGAGGATGTTTCCCTCCTGAAATATCCAGGGGCACCCCCCCATCCCTAGATCCTTCCTTTTATGCTGCCTTCTTACCTCTGGATTGTGCCACAGAACCCCCACAGCTACTAGCAATGCTTCTTCCTTCAGTAATGCTCCAGTGCGGAGTCTTCCAGCACTCATGCTAAATAGAGATATTTATATGTGTATATCACATGCATGCGTAAATACTAATTTCAGGAAGCCATTAATTATATGTGGAGAGTCACACCATGTACAGATTTCAAGGTGGTATGATGGAGGTGTCGGTTGGGTGGGGCTTGGCTGGCACAAAAATCTACATGTATATTCCTCCTCATTTTATAAAGGAAATACATGTGTATGAGGAAAAATTTCCACATCAGGTTTTACATCTGCTGAAAGGCATGCACATGTGTAGGTTTGTAAAATGAGGCAGCTAAAGGTGGAAGTAGCACCACTTGAACATAGAAGGTGTGAAATCCCCACGTCTGTCGTTCGTTTTTTCCAATGTATATTTGAAAAATGGCTGCTCCTGCTGCACAATACCAGCAAATCCACATGCATTCCCATAGGTATTTTAGAAAAAAACTCTGCATTGGACACATGAAAATGTATTTCCTGATGTTACTCATAAGCCCTCAATTACAACAGCCACAGAGCTGGTATAGCTGTAGTCACATTAGTATTTATTTACCACCTTCGAAGAAATTCACCCAAAGTGGTGTATAGCACGAATAACCTGGACATAAGCAATACACGATTAAAGCAGTAAAAAATATTCAAATAACAGTACATACTATGGGATGAACACTATATATGGCGCCAAAACATTGGTGCCAAAATAAACGCTATTCTATAAACTGTGATTAAAATTAGGCATGGTTTATAGAATAGTGTTTATGCCCAGGAATCGAAGGTAAAGCGAATGCTACATACCTGTAGAAGGTATTCTCCGAGGACAGCAGGCTGATTGTTCTCACTGATGGGTGACGTCCTCGGCAGCCCCTCCAATCGGAATCTTCCTAGCAAAGTCCTTTGCTAGCTCTCGCGCGCCCGCGCGCACCGCGCATGCGCGGCCGTCTTCCCGCCCGAAACCGGCTCGAGCCGGCCAGTCCAGTATGTAGCAAGACAATACAGTTCAAGGGAAGACACAACTCCAAAGGGGAGGCGGGCGGGTTTGTGAGAACAATCAGCCTGCTGTCCTCGGAGAATACCTTCTACAGGTATGTAGCATTCGCTTTCTCCGAGGACAAGCAGGCTGCTTGTTCTCACTGATGGGGTATCCCTAGCCCCCAGGCTCACTCAAAACAACAACCATGGTCAATTGGACCTCGCAACGGCGAGGACATAACTGAGATTGACCTAAAAAATTTACCAACTAACTGAGAGTGCAGCCTGGAACAGAACAAACAGGGCCCTCGGGGGGTGGAGTTGGATCCTAAAGCCCAAACAGGTTCTGAAGAACTGACTGCCCGAACCGACTGTCGCGTCGGGTATCCTGCTGCAGGCAGTAATGAGATGTGAATGTGTGGACAGATGACCACGTCGCAGCTTTGCAAATTTCTTCAATGGAGGCTGACTTCAAGTGGGCTACCGACGCAGCCATGGCTCTAACATTATGAGCCGTGACATGACCCTCAAGAGCCAGCCCCGCCTGGGCGTAAGTGAAGGAAATGCAATCTGCTAGCCAATTGGATATGGTGCGTTTCCCTACAGCCACTCCCCTCCTATTGGGATCAAAAGAAACAAACAATTGGGCGGACTGTCTGTGGGGCTGTGTCCGCTCCAGGTAGAAGGCCAATGCTCTCTTGCAGTCCAATGTGTGCAGCTGACGTTCAGCAGGGCAGGAATGAGGACGGGGAAAGAATGTTGGCAAGACAATTGACTGGTTCAGATGGAACTCCGACACGACCTTTGGCAAGAACTTAGGGTGAGTGCGGAGGACTACTCTGTTATGATGAAATTTGGTGTAAGGAGCCTGGGCTACCAGGGCCTGAAGCTCACTGACCCTACGAGCTGAAGTAACTGCCACCAAGAAAATGACCTTCCAGGTCAAGTACCTCAGATGGCAGGAATTCAGTGGCTCAAAAGGAGGTTTCATCAGCTGGGTGAGAACGACATTGAGATCCCATGACACTGTAGGAGGCTTGACAGGGGGCTTTGACAAAAGCAAACCTCTCATGAAGCGAACAACTAAAGGCTGTCCCGAGATCGGCTTACCTTCCACATGGTAATGGTATGCACTGATTGCGCTAAGGTGAACTCTTACAGAGTTGGTCTTGAGACCAGACTCAGACAAGTGCAGAAGGTATTCAAGCAGGGTCTGTGTAGGACAAGAGCGAGGAGCTAGGGCCTTGCTGTCACACCAGACGGCAAACCTCCTCCACAGAAAGAAGTAACTCCTCTTGGTGGAATCTTTCCTGGAAGCAAGCAAGACGCGGGAGACACCCTCTGACAGACCCAAAGAGGCAAAGTCTACGCTCTCAACATCCAGGCCGTGAGAGCCAGGGACCGGAGGCTGGGATGCAGAAGAGCCCCTTCGTCCTGTGTGATGAGGGTCGGAAAACACTCCAATCTCCACGGTTCTTCGGAGGATAACTCCAGAAGAAGAGGGAACCAGATCTGACGCGGCCAAAAAGGAGCAATCAGAATCATGGTGCCTCGGTCTTGTTTGAGTTTCAACAAAGTCTTCCCCACCAGAGGAATGGGAGGATAAGCATACAGCAGGCCTTCCCACCAATCCAGGAGGAAGGCATCCGATGCCAGTCTGCCGTTGGCCTGAAGCCTGGAACAGAACTGAGGGACTTTGTGGTTCACTCGAGATGCGAAGAGATCCACCAAGGGGGTGCCCCACGCTTGGAAGATCTGGCGCACCACTCGGGAGTTGAGCGACCACTCGTGAGGTTGCATAATCCTGCTCAACCTGTCGGCCAGACTGTTGTTTACGCCTGCCAGATATGTGGCTTGGAGCACCATGCCTTGACGGCGAGCCCAGAGCCACATGCTGACGGCTTCCTGACACAGGGGGCGAGATCCGGTGCCCCCCTGCTTGTTGACATAGTACATGGCAACCTGGTTGTCTGTCTGAATTTGGATAATTTGGTGGGACAGCCGATCTCTGAAAGCCTTCAGAGCGTTCCAGATCGCTCGCAACTCCAGGAGATTGATCTGTAGACCGCGTTCCTGGAGGGACCAGCTTCCTTGGGTGTGAAGTCCATCGACATGAGCTCCCCACCCCAGGAGAGACGCATCCGTTGTCAGCACTTTTTGTGGCTGAGGAATTTGGAAAGGACGTCCCAGAGTCAAATTGGACCAGATTGTCCACCAATACAGGGATTCGAACTCGTGGACAGGTGGATCACGTCTTTTAGACCCCCAGCAGCCTGAAACCACTGGGAGGCTAGGGTCCATTGAGCAGATCTCATGTGAAGACGGGCCATGGGAGTCACATGGACTGTGGAGGCCATGTGGCCCAGCAATCTCAACATCTGCCGAGCTGTGATCTGCTGGGACGCTCGCACCCGCGAGAAGAGGGACAACAAGTTGTTGGCCCTCGCCTCTGGGAGATAGGCGCGAGCCGTCCGAGAATCCAGCAGAGCTCCTATGAATTCGAGCTTCTGCACTGGGAGAAGATGGGACTTTGGATAATTTATCACAAACCCCAGTAGCTCCAGGAGGCGAATAGTCATCTGCATGGACTGCAGGGCTCCTGCCTCGGATGTGTTCTTCACCAGCCAATCGTCGAGATATGGGAACACATGCACCCCCAGCCTGCGAAGTGCCGCTGCTACCACAGCTAGGCACTTTGTGAACACCCTGGGCGCAGAGGCGAGCCCAAAGGGTAGCACACAGTACTGGAAGTGGCGTGTGCCCAACTGAAATCGCAGATACTGCCTGTGAGCTGGCAGTATCGGGATGTGAGTGTAGGCATCCTTCAAGTCCAGAGAGCATAGCCAATCGTTTTGCTGAATCATGGGGAGAAGGGTGCCCAGGGAAAGCATCCTGAACTTTTCTTTTACGAGATATTTGTTCAGGGCCCTTAGGTCTAGGATGGGACGCATCCCCCCTGTTTTCTTTTCCACAAGGAAGTACCTGGAATAGAATCCCAGCCCTTCTTGCCCGGATGGCACGGGCTTGACCGCATTGGCGCTGAGAAGGGCGGAGAGTTCCTCTGCAAGTACCTGCTTGTGCTGGAAGCTGTAAGACTGAGCTCCCGGTGGACAATTTGGAGGTTTGGAGGCCAAATTGAGGGTGTATCCTTGCCGGACTATTTGCAGAACCCACTGATCGGAGGTTATGAGAGGCCACCTTTGGTGAAAAGCTTTCAACCTCCCTCCGACCGGCAGGTCGCCCGACACTGACACTTGGATGTCGGCTATGCTCTGCTGGAGCCAGTCAAAAGCTCGCCCCTTGCTTTTGCTGGGGAGCCGCGGGGCCTTGCTGAGGCGCACGCTGCTGACGAGAGCGAGCGCGCTGGGGCTTAGCCTGGGCCGCAGGCTGTCGGGAAGGAGGATTGTACCTACGCTTACCAGAAGTATAGGGAACAGTCTTCCTTCCCCCGAAAAATCGTCTACCTGTAGAGGTAGAAGCTGAAGGCTGCCGGCGGGAGAACTTGTCGAATGCGGTGTCCCGCTGGTGGAGAGACTCTACCACCTGCTCGACTTTTTCTCCAAAAATGTTGTCCGCACGGCAAGGCGAGTCCGCAATCCGCTGCTGGATTCTATTCTCCAGGTCGGCGGCACGCAGCCATGAGAGCCTGCGCATCACCACACCTTGAGCAGCGGCCCTGGACGCAACATCAAAAGTGTCATAAACTCCTCTGGCCAGGAATTTTCTGCACGCCTTCAGCTGCCTGACCACCTCCTGAAAAGGCTTGGCTTGCTCAGGGGGAAGAGCATCAACCAAGCCCGCCAACTGTCGCACATTATTCCGCATGTGTATGCTCGTGTAGAGCTGGTAAGACTGAATTTTGGCCACGAGCATAGAGGAATGGTAGGCCTTCCTCCCAAAGGAGTCTAAGGTTCTAGAGTCTTTGCCCGGGGGCGCCGAAGCATGCTCCCTAGAACTCTTAGCCTTCTTTAGGGCCAGATCCACAACTCCAGAGTCGTGAGGCAACTGAGTGCGCATCAGCTCTGGGTCCCCATGGATCCGGTACTGGGACTCGATCTTCTTGGGGATGTGGGGATTAGTTAAAGGCTTGGTCCAGTTCGCCAGCAATGTCTTTTTGAGGACATGGTGCAGGGGAACAGTGGACGCTTCCTTAGGTGGAGAAGGATAGTCCAGGAGCTCAAACATTTCAGCCCTGGGCTCGTCCTCCACAACCACCGGGAAGGGGATGGCCGTAGACATCTCCCGGACAAAGGAAGCAAAAGACAGACTCTCGGGAGGAGAAAGCTGTCTTTCAGGAGAGGGAGTGGGATCAGAAGGTAGACCCTCAGACTCCTCGTCAGAGAAATATCTGGGGTCTTCTTCTTCCTCCCACGAGGCCTCACCCTCGGTGTCAGACACAAGTTCACGGACTTGCGTCTGCAACCGTGCCCGGCTCGACTCCGTGGAGCCACGTCCACGATGGGGGCGTCGAGAGGTAGACTCCCTCGCCCGCATCGGCGAAGCTCCCTCCGCCGACGTAGTCGGGGAGCCCTCCTGGGAGGTGGCCGCAGTCGGCACCGCACGCGGTACCGACGTCGGGGACCTCACCCCGGGCGATGGGCCAGCCGGCGCCACGCTCGACGGTACCGGAGGCGCAAGCACCGCCGGTACCGGAGGGGTAGGGCGCAACAGCTCTCCCAGAATCTCTGGGAGAACGGCCCGGAGGCTCTCGTTCAGAGCGGCTGCAGAGAAAGGCATGGAGGTCGATGCAGGCGTCGACGTCAGAACCTGTTCCGGGCGTGGAGGCTGTTCCGGGCTGTCCAGAGCGGAGCGCATCGACACCTCCTGAACAGAGGGTGAGCGGTCCTCTCGGTGCCGATGCCTGCTGGGTGCCGACTCCCTCGGCGACCCAGAGCTCTCGGTGCCGACGCGGGGAGGGGACCGGTGTCGATGCTTCTTCGACTTCTTCCGAAGCATGTCACCGGAGCTCCCCGGCACCGACGAGGAGGACGTAGAATCCAGCCGTCGCTTCCTCGGGGCCGAGGCCGAAGGAGGTCGGTCTCGGGGGGGCTGTACCGCAGGAGCCCTCAGGGTAGGAGGAGACCCACCCGAGGGCTCACCGCCACCAGCAGGGGAATGGACAGCCCTCACCTGCACTCCACTCGATGCACCACCGTCCGACGACATCAGGAGACGAGGTCCCGGTACCACCGACGTCGATGCAGCTATCCGATGTCTCGGCGCCGATGCAGAGGGCCGATGCCTCGATGCACTCGATGCACTGGCAGCCAAGGAAGAAGGTCTGGACGCTGATGACGTCGATGCACACGATGACCCCGGTGCCGATGCCGACGAAGAGCCCGAGAACAAAACGTTCCACTGGGCCAATCTCGCTACTTGAGTCCGCCTTTGTAAGAGGGAACACAGACTACAGTTCTGGGGACGGTGCTCGGCCCCCAGACACTGAAGACACGAAGAGTGCCTATCAGTGAGCGAGATTACCCGGGCGCACTGGGTGCACTTCTTGAAGCCGCTGGAAGGCTTCGATGTCATGGGCGGAAAAATCACGCCGGCGAAGTCAAAATCCGAAATGACGAATTTGGAGCACCAAAACTTTAAGGGAGAAAAATCTCGACCGAGGCCGAAAAGAGGCCTACCCCGACAACGAAAGAAAACTTACCGGGGCAAAAACTGGAAATACGGGAAGGGGCAAACGAAACCCAAGGGGGTTTCCGGAGCACTTTCCGAACGAAAAGAAACTTTTCCGAAGAAAAAACACGTCGATTAGATAACGGACGCGCGAGGTCGACTCTCCGGGGCTCAACACGGCAAAAACACAGCCGTACCGAGTGCGGACGAAAGAAGACTGGCCGGCTCGAGCCGGTTTCGGGCGGGAAGACGGCCGCGCATGCGCGGTGCGCGCGGGCGCGCGAGAGCTAGCAAAGGACTTTGCTAGGAAGATTCCGATTGGAGGGGCTGCCGAGGACGTCACCCATCAGTGAGAACAAGCAGCCTGCTTGTCCTCGGAGAACTTTAGGTACGACTATTTGAACCAACTGAAATGTGGTGAAATGTAAATGCCTAAATTAGGAACATATCCCCCCTAATTCTATAACAACACGCGTGAATTCCCCTGTTCTGTCCATGACCGTCCCATGTCAGCACCCCCTTTTTAAACTCACTCTTAAATTTACCTGCGTATGTTTCAATTAAATCTATTAAGTGCCAATAATTGGTTAACAAATCAATTATTGGTGCTAATTAGCTCATTGTTCAATTAAACTGCACATGCAAATTGGGCATGCATCCAAATTTGCACATGCAATCTTTAGAAATTTTTATAGGGCAGTGAAAGACCGTTCAGCTTATCCAATTTGCTTGGCTATTGTGTCCATGATGGGAAGGATATTTTCCAGTTGCCTTCTAAGGGTAGAAGAGCATACAATAACCTTAATTTTCTCCAGAACCCACCTTTTCCCATGCTTCACCACAATGCCCTGTTTTAATCTAAATAGTCAGTTGTGCTAATGAGACCATTTCCCAGACACCCAGTTCCTCAAGTCCCCTGTGTATCCTGCCAGACCGATCAAGACAAAAAATTCTACTTATGTTTCCATTAGAACTTCTAGCTATTACAGGACATTTACCCAGCCAAAAAGACCCAGTTTCTACTTTGATTCTACTATTACAGTACATGCTCTAAGTAAATACCATTATTAATGAACCTCCTAGGTTCTCTGTGTAGCCTGCCAGGCAGACATGGCAATGTGACATGAGCACCTCATTTTTTCACTAGAACTTCTATTTTTTTTTGTTATATGAAAATAAAACGAAGAAGTTTTAACTAACCATAACAACAACAACAACAACAATGCAATGGTAGAGCTAAAAGTGGAATAAGCAATATGTCAGTAAAAATATACAATAGCAGCAATAACTTCTGTATAAAATAGGGTAATATATAACAACACTTTCAGCTCCCACCCCTTCCTCCCTCAAAAACCAATAAACAATTCCCCCCCCCCCCCCCCCCCCCCATACAACGGAAAGCTTCAGTATCTCTAAAATTCTGCCAATTTAACTTGTTTGAGCACCAGGTCCTAAATAATCTCTTAGTCGTGCCCATATCTATAGTTGTTTTTTTCAAAGTACTGTCAGTTTCAGCAATGTTCATCTCATATCTGAAAATAGGTAATACCATGTTCCACCAAAAATGCACATTAATTAAATGTGTATTTTTCAAGTTTTTCAGTGTATTTTTCTGTTGTTTTTTTCAAGAATTTGCAGCCTGCTGATAGTTATGGCAATGACATGATTCTAACAAAATAACAACAAAAAGCCTAATCTGCAATATGTTGAGGAAGTGAGAAAAAAGAAGATATACAAAAAATATAACAGAAGATTTTTTTTATATATATGGAGAAAAAGACCTCAGTGAAGAAGTGGTCTATTGCAAATCTGATAGCGTCAATACATTACCTCCATCATCAATCATAAAAAACTCCATATAAATCAAATATCCCATCCAAAATATATTCAAAAAACATTCTTTCAAAAAGCTGTCCCTTTAAATCAATAACATTTAAGATCAATTGCACTTAACTTTGGTGGATGATTCTCAATTTCCTTTCATTTTGGAGGCATCTTTTAGTGCTTAAGGCAAAATCATCTGAACTCTTCACATCTCTAGCAAGAAGATCCCGACAAGGGCCCCCGTTTCACCGAAAGCCGCCTCAGAGGAAATGTGCTACGCCATAACAGAAGAAAAAGCTTGAAAAGAATTTTTAACATAGTAACATAGTAAATGACGGCAGATAAAGACCTGTACATTCCATCCAGTCTGCCCAACAAGATAAACTCATTTCACATGGTATGTGATACTTTATATGTATATCCGAGTTTGATTTGTCCTTTTTCAGGGCACAGACCGTAGATGTCTGCCCAGCACTGTTCTTATACTAAAAGTTCTGAAGCTAACTTCGAAGCCCCTTAAAATTTACACTCCAGCTCATCCATATCTATATTTTATTTATTTGTTACATTTGTCATATCTACTCTATAATAAATAAATTGAAACTTTAAATAAAGCAAAAACTTACAATACAGCAACGCAGCCTAACCAATTTCACTCTGCGCTCCTAAACAAAATGGCACCGCAGCTAAAAAAATTGACATCAGGATTCAAAAATAACCAATCAAAGGGTATTTCTCAAAAAAAGATAAAATTATATCTTACCTGATAATTTTCTTTCCTTTAACGCAGCAGATGAATCCAGGAACTAGTGGGTTAAGTCCGCCTACCAGCAGGTGGAGATAGAGATAAACAAACTAAAGGCAGTGATGCCAGACGGCCAGCTCCTTCCTCAGTTAGTATGTCATTCGTAAGCATTTGCCAAGGCCAAAAATATGAAACCAATAACAACCATAAACCATCCTCACTATGAAAAACAGAGACCCAAATAAGAACTTAGAAATAACTGCAACTTGATCCAGAAATCGGAATCCTTTCCATGTTCCCATATCTGTCTGAACTCTGCAAAAGAGAACCCGGAAGGAAAAAATAGCCACACTGCGTGGAAAATGAAAAAATTGTTGGCTGAACTAGGGAGGGATCCTGGATTCATCTGCTGTGTTAAAGGAAAGAAAATTATCAGGTAAGATATAATTTTACCTTCCTTGTCACTTGCAGCAGATGAATGCAGGAACTAGTGGGATGTACCAAAGCGTTCCTTAAGTAGGGTGGGAAGCCGATGCTCCCTGCGCCAACACTCCCGCCCCAAAACTCGCATCCTCCCGAGCAGACACATCTAGCCTGTAATGCTTTGCAAAAGTATGACGGGACGCCCAAGTAGCCGCCCGACAGATCTCTTCCAGAGATTAGGCCCCTGCCTCCGCCTAAGAAGCCACCTGTGCCCGAGTAAAATGCGCCTTCAGGGCCACTGGAGACGCCCGCCCTTGTAGCAGATACGCTGCTCCAATGGCTTCCCTAATCCAGCGAACAATGGAAGCCTTAGAAGCTGCCTCACCTCTTTTCGATCCCGACAAGAGCACAAAGAGATGATCCGAGCGTTGAAACTCATTAGAGATCTGCAAGTACCGAAACAAGGCTCTCCGAACGTCCTGGAAACGTAGCGAGGCAAACTCCCCTGGATAATCCTCTCTTCAAAAAGACGGAAGATAAACCACCTGACTGACATGGAAAGCCAAAACCACTTTAGGTAGAAACGACGGCACCGTATGGATCGACACCCCTGCTTCAGAAAACTGCAAAAAAGGATCTCTGCAAGACAAAGCCTGAATTTCAGAAATCCTCCTAGCCGAAGCAATGGCCACCAAAAACACTGTCTTAAGTGTTAGATCCTTCTCAGAAACTTTATTCAACGGCTCAAACGATGGGGCCTGGAGGGCTCGCAGTACCACATTCAAATGCCATGCCGGGCACGGCTACTGCAGAGGAGGACGAAGCCGAACAGCCCCGCATAGGAAACGGACCACATTAGAGTGAGCTGCTAAAGAGGAACCGTCCAGTTTGCCCCTAAAACAAGCTAGCGCGGCCACCTGCACTCGAAGGGAATTATATGCCAATCCCTATTGAAGACCATGCTGAAGGAACTCCAGAATAACCGGAATGTCCGCCCGAAAAGGTGATTCAGCACGCAAAGCACACCACGCCAAGAAAGCTTTCCACACTCGCGAGTACGCTGCTGAAGTAGACTGCTTCCGTGCCCCCAAAAGAGTGGCAATGACTGGTCCTGAAAATCCCTTCTTCCTCAACTGCCGCCTCTCAATAGCCAGGCCATAAGACCAAAGCGGGAGGGATTTTCCATCTGAACTGGCCCTTGATGCAGCAGATTGGGAGTCATCGGAAATCGCAATGGTGGCTCTGAGAGTGCTCGAACGAGAACCGCATACCACAGCCGTTGGGGCCAGTCTGGGGCCACTAGAACGACCGGCCCACGATGCCGCCCTATGTGGCAAAGAACTCTCCCTATCAGAGGCCACGGAGGTAAAACATACAGTAGCTGTTGTTCCGGCCATGGTTAGAGAAGAGCGTCCAATCCTGCGGATTCTGGCTGCCGTTTGCGGCTGAGGAACGGGGGAACTTTGGCATTGCAAGCCATGGCCATGAGATCCATTACTGGTCTTCCCCAACGTTGACAGATCAGCCGAAAAGCCGAGTCCGACAGCGTCCATTCCGCTGCGTCCAAAAGAGTCCGGCTGAGAAAATCCACTTGAACATTGTCTTGACCCGCAATGTGCACTTCCGCCCATACTAGAAGACGAGACGCTTCCACTGCCAAGGGAAGACTGTGAGTGCCCACCTGCCGATTGATGTAGGCCACCGTCGTGGTGTTGTCCGATAATACATGAACCGCCTGCCCCTGCAGAAGGTCCTGAAAACTCCGCAGCGCATTCACGACTGCTCACAACTCCAGACGATTTATCGGCCAAGTCGCTTTGAGAGGGGTCCACAATCCCTGGGCTACTCGATGAAGACAATGGGCTCCCCAGCCCGCAAGGCTGACATCCATCACGACTACCACCCAATTGGGAGACGCCAGAGAAACACCCTTCTGCAGATTGGCTGACCGGAGCCACCACGCGAGACTGTCCCTGGCCCAGCTCGACCAAGGAAGGCATCATTGATAATCCAGCGACGTCGGCGACCATCTGCTCAAAAGGAAATTCTGAAGAGGCTGCATGTGAGCCCTTGCCCATGGAATGACCTCCAAGGTCGCAGTCATGAAACCGAGGAGCTGAACATAGTCCCACACTCGGGGAGCGCGACGACTCAATAAGGTCCGTACCTGAGAAAGCAATTTGATCCTTCGCCCCTTGGGGAGAAACACCTACCCCTGCTTCATATCGAATTGCACTCCAAGATACTCCAGACCCTGAGTAGGAACCAGATGACTCTTGTCCATATTGATCACCCAACCTAAGGATTGCAACACCGCAGTCACGGAGCCACAGAAGACGCCGAGAGGAAACGGTCAAGGCCATGAGTTTGGCCGAAGCATGGACCAAATCATACAAGGCATCCACCAAGTACGCCAGCCCAATATCCATCAGCTACATCTGAGGAGTTCCTGGCATATCAGACTCCGAAATCAAATCCATGACAGAATGTAGCCAACTGAGACAAGCTCTAACCGCGTAAGAACTACAAACAGAAGCTTGAAGTGTCAAAGCGGCCACCTCAAAGGCACGTTTTAAAGAGGCCTCTAGCCGTCTGTCTTGCATATCCTTAAGTGCCACACCACCTTCTACTGGAAGAGTAGTCTTCTTAGTGACCGCCGTCACCAGGGCATCCATCCTAGGTAAAGCAAACAGCTCTAAACAGTCTGCTGAAACCGGATATAGCCTGGCCATAGCCCTGGTTACTTTCAGCCCCCCATCCGGATCCGCCCACTGGGCCGAAATCAACTCTTCAATAGCTTCATGTACCGGAAAGGCCTGAAAAGGTCGTCTGGTACTAGCCATCTTGAGGTTGACCGCCTGAGAAGCCGCAAGCTCAGGGTCCTCTATATTCAGGGCTTCCAGCGCCTGAGAGATAAAGGAGGACAACTCCTCCTTATGGAAAATCCTCACGGCGGAAGAGTCCTCCGGTTGGTCAGTGAGGACACCGTCCTCCACGTCCTCTACCCCTGTCTGCTCCGAGAGAGCCACCATGGAGGGAGCTGTAGGTGACTGTATGCAGAACCCCTCCTCAGACCTCAAAGACAGCCTAGGCTTTTTAAGGGAAGAGAAATCCTCTGGGGGAAAAACCTAAAATCTCTTGGTTACCCCCAGACCCCCTGAGAGGATCAAAGGCCGAAGCTGTCACAGCCGCGTGAGGGGGGGGGGGGGCAAGGCCCTTTTCAACTAAAATACCCAATGGAGTAGCAAAATAAACTCTGGTGAAAACTCCTCTCCCGCAATGGAAGTCGCAGACATGGCACCTGCATCATTGCCCACAGTGCCCGATGCCCTCCCTAACTCCCCTACCAGCGGAGAAGCTTTGCCCAAAACCGCTACCGGAGCTGGCTCCGCGACCGATCACAAAATGGCGCGAGAATCACCAGGCTCCGGGCAGGAAAGCACACTCTTGGGGGGGGGCACCGCTCCGTCGAGTCCCACAAAATCAGCACACCCCGCGCAGCAAAGGCCTGCCACCGAACGCCATTTTTTACCGCATCGGGCACAGCGTTTTACCGCCTCCGCTGCCATCGTCTGCCCCCGAACAGGAACACAGCAGGACTTACCCTGGACCGGGAAAGCGCGGGAACTGACAGCTGAGCCAAAGAAAAAAACTCTCCTACTCCACTTCGAGGCAGGCACAGACAAGCAGGCAACAGAAAACAGGACTCGGACAGCAGTAACACAAGCCTGCTCTCAGCAAAAACAAACTTTCCTGTGCTTGTCTGTTTCTCTTTTAAATAAATTCTATGGTTCTCTTTTTTTTTTTTTTTAGTGAGGAGGCAGAAACAAACAGGGAAGGAAGGAACAGCAAAAGCCTGTTCAGAGGGAATTTGAGGTGCAGCAGGAACCCAGCAACTGTGTATGCTGCCAAGGGGGACACCACCAGTCTGCCACCCCCGGCTCAAACTGGCCACCAGCCCAGGCACACCCTCAGAGGCCTTGGGCCCAGGAGCTGGAGAAAAAGCCATCCACCACCTGCTGAGATAGAGACATACTAACTGAGGAAGGAGCTGGCCGTCTGGCATAATTGCCTTTATTTATTTATTAATTTATTACATTTGTATCCCACATTTTCCCACTTATTTGCAGGCTCATTGTGGCTTACATAGTACTGTAAAGGCGTTCGCCAATTCCGGTATTAACAAATACAAGTGGCATTATGGTATAATAAGGTTCATGTGTGACAGACACATTAGGGGATCTTAGAGAGTTAGAAGAGGGTACTGAAACCAAAGCTCGTAACTCTACCTTGCACCTGCCCTATATGTTATAAGCAGTATTGAGACCATCAATATTGTGTATAAATATGTAATGAGAGCATAAGAAATTAGAGATTGTTTTAGTTTGTTTATCTCTATCTCCACCTGCTGGTAGGCGGACTTAACCCACTAGTTCCTGGATTCATCTGCTGCAAGTGACAAGGAATACATGTTCTTATTGCTCTCTTCCTCCTCAAATTCCTCTCTGCTAACTTTTTCCATTACTTTTTCCCAGAAAAGATTAATACTGTCTCCACCTACCCTCCCTTCTGTCATTGACTCCTCTCTTTCTTCTTTCCATCAGCTCTCAATTGATAAGTTTCATGAACTCATTTGGCTTCTTAACCTACCATCTCTCCCTAATGATCTACTTCCTACTCATACTTGTTGATATGACAAGTTGGCATGGAAGTCCACAGGATGACAACTGAAATCATCCCAAAAGAGTTACTGTTAATGCCAGAGAAGGTGGAGGTCTGAATTGGCAATGATCTTTTTTCTGCCATAGTTCCCAAGTTATGGAATAGTTTGCCAAAAAAGGCAGAAATATTACCTAGAACTTAGGAATAAGACACACGATGTGGCTGTTCCAACAAGTCTTTGGTTAAGCTGTGGTATGAAGAATGGGAAGGAGTCTCATTGTAGTAGATAAATCATCTATTAAATAAGGTTACCCTAGTTCTGTGAGAATGGTACTTCTTTAATAAGACTGATAATGGAACATCTTGTATCACTTTAGGGATTCCTATTGGGCTATAATATAATAAATAAATAGCCATAATTATTGTACAACTATTTATTTATAGTGACAAAATTCAAAAAGGAGAGGGATAAACACAAAGGATCCCTATATAGCAAGAGGATGGATTCAAAGTATAGAGCATTTCTGCTTAGAGCAAAAATTAAATGCCTTTCATATGAAAGGGCATAAGGAGGGGTAACCTGCATGGAGCAGTAATTATAACTTAAACAAAGAAGGGGATAACCTACAAGGAGCATCAATTACAACCCTATATAAAGGCATAGAGGGAGTAACTTGAACAGAGAAGCAGTTATAAAGGCACAGAGAGGATAACTTGCAAGAAGCAGCAATTACAGCCCTATATAAAGGCATAGAGGAGCGTAACCTACACAGAAAGCGAATGCTACATACCTGTAGAAGGTATTCTCCGAGGACAGCAGGCTGATTGTTCTCACTGATGGGTGACGTCCATGGCAGCCCCTCCAATCGGAAACTTCACTAGCAAAGGCCTTTGCTAGTCCTTGCGCGCCCATGCGCACCGCGCATGCGCGGCCGTCCTCCAGCCCGAACCAGCTCGTGTTCGTCAGTCCCATATGTAGCAAGACAAAGACAAGGGAAGACACAACTCCAAAGGGGAGGCGGCCGGGTTTGTGAGAACAATCAGCCTGCTGTCCTCGGAGAATACCTTCTACAGGTATGTAGCATTCGCTTTCTCCGAGGACAAGCAGGCTGCTTGTTCTCACTGATGGGGTATCCCTAGCCCCCAGGCTCACTCAAAACAACAAACATGGTCAATTGGGCCTCGCAACGGCAAGGACATAACTGAGATTGACCTAACAATTTATCCAACTAACTGAGAGTGTAGCCTGGAACAGAATAAACATGGGCCTAGGGGGGTGGAGTTGGATTCTAAACCCCAAACAGATTCTGAAGCACTGACTGCCCGAACTGACTATCGCGTCGGGTATCCTGCTGCAGGCAGTAATGAGATGTGAATGTGTGGACAGATGACCACGTCACAGCTTTGCAGATCTCCTCAATAGTGGCTGACTTCAAGTGGGCCACTGACGCAGCCATGGCTCTGACATTGTGAGCCGTGACATGACCCTCAAGAGCCAGCCCAGCCTGGGCGTAAGTGAAGGAGATGCAATCTGCTAGCCAATTGGATATGGTGCGTTTCCCCACAGCCACTCCCTTCCTGTTGGGGTCAAAAGAAACAAACAATTGGGCGGACTGTCTGTTGGGCTGTGTCCGCTCCAGATAGAATGCCAATGCTCTTTTGCAGTCCAATGTGTGCAGCTGACGTTCAGCAGGGCAGGAATGAGGACGGGGAAAGAATGTTAGCAAGACAGTTGACTGGTTCAGATGGAACTCCGACACTACCTTCGGCAAGAACTTAGGGTGAGTGCGGAGGACTACTCTGTTATGATGAAATTTGGTGTAAGGGGCCTGAGCTACCAGGGCCTGAAGCTCACTGACTCTACGAGCTGAAGTAACTGCCACCAAGAAAATGACCTTCCAAGTCAAGTACTTCAGATGGCAGGAATTCAGTGGCTCAAAAGGAGGTTTCATCAGCTGGGTGAGAACGACATTGAGATCCCATGACACTGTAGGAGGTTTGACGGGGGGGGGGGGGGCTTTGACAAAAGCAAACCTCTCATGAAGCGAACAACTAAAGGCTGTCCTGAGATCGGCTTACCTTCCACACGGTAATGGTATGCACTGATTGCACTAAGGTGAACCCTTACTGAGTTGGTCTTGAGACCAGACTCAGACAAGTGCAGAAGGTAGTCAAGCAGGGTCTGTGTAGGACAAGAGCGAGGATCTAGGGCCTTGCTGTCACACCAGACGGCAAACCTCCTCCATAAAAAGAAGTAACTCCTCTTAGTGGAATCTTTCCTGGAAGCAAGCAAGATGCAGGAGACACCCTCTGACAGACCCAAAGAGGCAAAGTCTACGCTCTCAACATCCAGGCCGTGAGAGCCAGAGACCGGAGGTTGGGATGCAGAAGCGCCCCTTCGTCCTGTGTGATGAGGGTCGGAAAACACTCCAATCTCCACGGTTCTTCGGAGGACAACTCCAGAAGAAGAGGGAACCAGATCTGACGCGGCCAAAACGGAGCAATCAGAATCATGGTGCCTCAGTCTTGCTTGAGTTTCAACAAAGTCTTCCCCACCAGAGGTATGGGAGGATAAGCATACAGCAGACCTTCCCCCCAGTCCAGGAGGAAGGCATCCGATGCCAGTCTGCCGGGGGCCTGAAGTCTGGAACAGAACTGAGGGACTTTGTGGTTGGCTCGAGATGCAAAGAGATCTACCAAGGGGGTGCCCCACACCTGGAAGATCTGGCGCACTACTCGGGAGTTGAGCGACCACTCGTGAGGTTGCATAATCCTGCTCAACCTGTCGGCCAGACTGTTGTTTACGCCTGCCAGATATGTGGCTTGGAGCACCATGCCGTGACGGCGAGCCCAGAGCCATATGCTGACGGCTTCCTGACACAGGGAGCGAGATCCGGTGCCCCCCTGCTTGTTGATGTAATACATGGCAACCTGGTTGTCTGTCTGAATTTGGATAATTTGGTGGGACAGCCGATCTCTGAAAGCCTTCAGAGCGTTCCAGACCGCTTGCAACTCCAGGAGATTGATCTGCAGATTGCGTTCCTGGAGGGACCAGCTTCCCTGGGTGTGAAGCCCATCGACATGAGCTCCCCACCCCAGGAGAGACGCATCTGTAGTCAGCACTCTGTGGCTGAGGAATTTGGAAGGGACGTCCCAGAGTCAAATTGGACCAAATCGTCCACCAATACAGGGATTTGAGAAAACTCGTGTGCAGGTGGATCACGTCTTCTAGATCCCCAGCAGCCTGAAACCACTGGGAAGCTAGGGTCCATTGAGCAGATCGCATGTGAAGGCGGGCCATGGGAGTCACATGAACTGTGGAGGCCATGTGGCCCAACAATCTCAACATCTGCCGAGCTGTGATCTGCTGGGACGCTCTCACCCGAGAGACGAGGGACAACAAGTTGTTGGCTCTCGTCTCTGGGAGATAGGCACGAGCCGTCCGAGAATCCAGCAGAGCTCCTATGAATTCGAGTCTCTGTACTGGGAGAAGATGGGACTTTGGATAATTTATCACAAACCCCAGTAGCTCCAGGAGGCGAATAGTTATCTGCATGGACTGTAGAGCTCCTGCCTCGGATGTGTTCTTCACCAGCCAATCGTCGAGATAGGGGAACAGGTGTACTCCCAGCCTGCGAAGCACCGCTGCTACTACAGCCAGGCACTTAGTGAACACTCTGGGCGCAGAGGCGAGCCCAAAGGGTAGCACACAGTACTGGAAGTGACGTGTGCCCAGCTGAAATCGCAGATACTGCCTGTGAGCTGGCAGTATCGGGATGTGCGTGTAGGCGTCCTTCAAGTCCAGAGAGCATAGCCAGTCGTTTTCCTGAATCATGGGAAGAAGGGTGCCCAGGGAAAGCATCCTGAACTTTTCCTTGACTAGATATTTGTTCAGGGCCCTTAGGTCTAGGATGGGACGCATCCCCCCCCTGTTTTCTTTTCCACAAGGAAGTACCTGGAATAGAATCCCAGCCCTTCTTGCCCGGATGGCATGGGCTCGACCGCATTGGCGCTGAGAAGGGCGGAGAGTTCCTCTGCAAGTACCTGCTTGTGCTAGAAGCTGTAGGATTAAGCTCCCGGTGGGCAATTTGGAGGTTTCGAGGCCAAATTTAGGGTGTATCCTTGCCGGACTATTTGAAGAACTCAACGGTCGGAGGTTATGAGAGGCCACCTTTGGTGAAAAACTTTCAACCTCCCCCCGACCGGCAGATCGCCCGGCACTGATACGTTGATGTCGGCTATGCTCTTCTGGAGCCAGTCAAAAGCTCGCCCCCTGCTTTTGCTGGGGATCCGAGGGGCCTTGCTGAGGCGCACGCTGCTGACGAGAGCGAGCGCGCTGGGGCTTAGCCTGGGCCGCAGGCTGTCGAGAAGGAGGATTGTACCTACGCTTACCAGAAGAGTAGGGAACAGTCTTCCTTCCCCCATAAAAACGTCTACCTGAGGAGGTAGATGCTGAAGGTTGCCGGCGGGAGAACTTGTCGAAAGCGGTATCCCGCTGGTGGAGCTGCTCTACCACCTGTTCGACTTTCTCTCTAAAAATGTTGTCCGCTCGGCAAGGGGAGTCCGCAATCCGCTGCTGGATTCTATTCTCCAGGTCGGAGGCACGCAGCCATGAGAGTCTGCGCATCACCACACCTTGAGCAGCGGCCCTGGACGCAACATCAAAGGTATCATATACCCCTCTGGCCAGGAATTTTCTGCACGCCTTCAGCTGCCTGACCACCTCCTGAAATGGCTTGGCTTGCTCAGGAGGGAGCTTGTCCACCAAGCCCGCCAACTGCCGCACATTGTTCCGCATATGGATTCTCGTGTAGAGCTGGTAGGACTGAATCTTGGCCACGAGCATAGAAGAATGGTAGGCCTTCCTCCCAAAGGAGTCTAAGGTTCTAGAGTCTTTGCCCGGGGGTGTCGAAGCATGCTCTCTAGAACTCTTAGCCGCCTTTAGGGACAGATCCACCACACCAGAGTCGTGAGGCAACTGAGTGCGCATCAGCTCTGGGTCCCCATGGATCCGGTACTGGGACTCGATCTTCTTGGGAATGTGGGGATTAGTTAAAGGCTTGGTCCAGTTCGCCAGCAATGTCTTTTTTAGGACATGATGCATGGGTACAGTGGACGCTTCCTTAGGTGGAGAAGGATAGTCCAAGAGCTCGAACATTTCAGCCCTGGGCTCATCCTCCACGACCACCGGGAAGGGGATGGCCGTAGACATCTCCCGGACAAAGGTTGCAAAAGACAGACTTCTCAGGAGGAGAAAGCTGCCTTTCAGGGGAGGGAGTGGGATCAGAAGGAAGGCCATCAGACTCCTCGTCAGAGAAATATCTGATGTCCTCCTCCTCCTTCCACGAGGCCTCACCATCGGTATCAGACACAAGTTCATGAACCTGTGTCTGAAGCCGTGCCCAACTCGACTCCCTGGAAACATGGCCACGGTGGGAGCGTCGAGAGGTAGACTCCCTCGCCAGCACCGGCGAAGCTCCCTCCACCGACGTCTTCGGGGAGCCTTCCTGGGAGGCGGCCGCAGTCGGTACCATGTTGGAGACCTCACCGCGGGCAAGGGGCCAGCTGGCGCCTCATTCGACGGTACCGGTGGCGCAAGCACCCCCAGTACCAGAGGGGAAGGGCGCAACAGCTCTCCCAGGATCTCCGGGAGAACGGCCCGGAGACTCTCATGCAGAGCGGCTGTGGAGAAAGACATGGAAGCCGATGCAGGCGTCGAGGTTAGAGTCTGTTCCGGGCGTGGAGGCTGTTCCGGGCTGTCCAAGGTGGAGCGCATCGACACCTCCTGAACAGAGGGTGAGCGGTCCTCCCGGTGCCGATGCCTACTGGGTGCCGACTCCCTCGGCGACCCAGAGCTCTCGGTACCTATGCGGGAAGGTGACCAGTGTCGATGCTTCTTTGATTTTTTCAAACGAAGCATGTCACCGGAGCTTCCCGGTACCGACGTGGAGGACGTAGAATCCAGCCGTCTCTTCCTCAGGGCGAGGCCGAAGAAGGTCGGTCTTGGGGGGGCTGTACCGCAGGAGCCCTCAGGGTAGGGGGAGACCCACCCAAAGGCTCACCGCCACCAGCAGGGGAATGGACAGCCCTCACCTGCATTCAAGTCGAAGCACCACCGTCCGACGACATCAGCAACAGCGGAGGTCCCGGTACCACCGACGCCGACGCAGCCTTCCGATGTCTCGGTACCGATGATGCAGAGGGTCAATACCTCGATGCCGTCGATGCCGAGGTCGAAGGTCTTGATGCTGTCGACGTCGATGCACTCGATGCCTCCGGTGCTGTTGTCGACGAAGAGCTCGAGAACAACACGTTTCACTGGGCCAATCTCGCTACCTGAGTCCTCTTCTGTAGAAGAGCACAAAGACTACAGGCCTGCGGGTGATGCCCAGCCCCCAGACACTGAAGACACGACGCGTGAGCGAGATTCCCCGGGCGCACTGGGTGCACTTCTTGAAGCCACTGGAAGACTTCGATGACATGGGCGGAAAAATCACGCTGGCGAAATCAAAATTCGCGATGGTGACGAAGGGCACCAAAAATAAGGGAGAGAGAAAAACCCGTACCGAGGCCACAAAAAAGGCCTACCCCGAAAGCGAAAGGAAACTTACGTCGGGGAAACAAACTAGACACACGGGAAGGGACAAAGACCGAGGTCTTTCTTTTTTTCTTTTTTTTTTGTGAAATCGCGAAGACGCGCGAGGGTCAACTTGAGGGGCGCGAAACGGCGGTAAAACACGACCGTCCCGAGCGCGGACAAAAGAAGACTGACGAACATGAGCCGGTTCGGGCGGGAGGACGGCCGCGCATGCGCTGTGCGCATGGGCGCGCGAGGACTAGCAAAGGCCTTTGTTAGTGAAGTTTCCGATTGGAGGGGCTGCCGTGGACGTCACCCATCAGTGAGAACAAGCAGCCTGCTTGTTCTCGGAGAATGGCAGTTACAACCCTAAATATCAGCATAGAGTGGATAACTTGCACATAGTGGCAGTTATAACTCTATAATTCTAAATTCTATAATTCTAAAGAAATGTATTCTTTACCATGTAAGATGCTTTCTTTTACTATGTAGGCCGCACTGGACCTGCTGTATGTGGGAAAGAGCAGGGTACAAATGTAATAATAATTAAAAAAAAATAACCATCTTACTGGCAGACTGGATGGGCTATGCTGGTCTGTCATCATTTACTATGTTACTATGCAACTAAATCATTTCATTTACTAAAACTTCTAAAAATATTCGTTGAATTCTGAAATCCATAATTACTATCTCATAATTTCCTTATTTCCCTTTCTCTTGAAGGTTCTAGGACAAGTTGCCCATCATCAACTATTAGTATTTCTCTTCACTATCTCATTTCTCAAGCCCCATTAGTCCTTCTGGCAATGTCTCTCTTCTAGTATACACAGTAGACAATCTCCTCACTTCTGGGCTTGAGGGTTTCACTTCTTTTCTCATATTCCATGATTTATCAGTTGCCTTTGAAATTGTGCAGCACTTCCTTCACCTCTTCATGCTATCATATGTTGATGTCACTGTTTTTTGGCTTACTTTTCTAAATAGTTTTCATTCTGTCAGTACACCACTAAGTCTGATCTTCCTCTGTTTGTCAGGTTCTGTTCTTGGTCCTTTACTCTTTTCTCCCTACCTTGCTGACTTTGATGCTGATGAAATCTAGATTTGCATTTTCTTTTTTTTTCCCACCTCACCCTTTGTCTTTCTCTCCTTTTGCCTTAAATCCATGGCCTCCTGAAACCCTCTCTTTTAAACACATTGAAAACTGAGCTTCTGTTTTTTTTTCTTGCCAAATTACGGGGGTCTTTTACTAAAGCTTAGCTTGAGTTATCTGCAGTAGGGCCCAAAGGAATAAAATGGGCTCTGCTGCAGATAACTCGAACTAAGCTTTAGTAAAAGACCCTCTACAAGTGCTTTCCATCACTCTGCTTTCCTTACTATGGACACTACACCTGTATCTTTTTTATGAGTCTGCCAGGAATTCTGGTAACACCTTAAATCTTTCTTCATATTTTGATTCTCACACAGCTAATCTCTATTCTTTCCTTAGACTCCAATATTATAGCACACACAAAACACATCCATTTCTTTCAACTGACATGCACTGCTCTCTCTTTCGGCTCCTTTCATATCACATTTAGACAGGGCCAGTGCTAGGGTCTCTGGCACCCCCTGCAAACTATCAGTAAGCGCCCCCCCCCCTCCACGGTCCAGCATCTCCTTTCTCTCTTCTCCCTCCCCCCTGTGTGTATTTATATGTATTTCCTCCAGGCTGGCCAGCATGTTCCCATTATCATGTCCAGCCATGCCCCTGACTGCTCCGTCCACACTAGCTAGCCAAGACCTTCAAGGTTTCCCCCTTCCCAATGAGAAACCATCAACTACATGCATGATGGGTTTTACCATATGAATGCCAAAATAAGTGAATGTGTGTGTATATCTAATGCATCCGATATAGGAAAGACCACCTGCTCTATATAGGGGCAGCGCCCCCACCCCACCCCATCTCCTCTATAGGGACAAAGGTGCGGAAAACAACCTTTTTCTCTATGCAGTCAGAGGTGGTAACAATTTGTCATCACTAATTTAACATGAGACCCCAGGAGCTCCTCTCCTAGCACATCAGTCTATGCAGTGCACCCTATCCCTTTCTAAGAGATGATCTCATCCCAGAAAATTCTTCACTCTCTAAAAAGTGATAATGCATTTGAATGAAAAGAGTTGGGGGAGGTAATCTGACCCCGATATACCCTGATATAGTTTTTCCCATTCTGGAGTTCTGAAAAAAGTAAATACTGCAGCCAAGAATTGGAGGCACCATTATAGGAGAGCTAGCCAGCCGCCCCTACTGCTCTGATCCGAAGAAGGTTTTAACCTCGGAAAGTTAGTCACAATATCTAGTCCAATACAAAGGTGATGTCTTATTTTTTTAATCCCCCATTTGATCATTTAGAAAAATGAATCCCGCCTATAACCGGTGCTTACAAAACATATCCAAACATATCCTGAGCTTTCTATTCCGTGTAGAAAAAAAGAAAAACAGTTTACAACATTGGGACCTGAAGCTGCAAACAGAGCAGCAGAAAATCCCAGCGCTGCTTCCCCAGGAGAAAGGTCTTAAGCGCAGGGCCAAACTCCTCCCCTGTCCCAAGTCCCAGGGCCCACCTGATGGTGTAGTGGCTTCTGCGGCTGCAGGAAAGAATCCCACTCTTTCCTGCCCACTGCCACTGCTCCGTCTCTGTGTCTGCTCTTCTGCTGGAAGCCTCAGAAGCCATTCTCTGTGTCTGCTCTTCTGCTGGAAGCCTCGGCAGCCATTTTTAAAACACTGTGGCATCGCTGCTCAGAAAAGCAGAGCAGAGATGGAGTAGCGGCAGCAGGCAAGAAAGAATGGGATTCTTTCCTGTCCCTGCAACCGCAGAGACCACTACACCACCAGGGCGGGCCCTTCAAGGTAGTACTTGGGAGGGCTGTAGCATACGGTGGAAGTGGCCAGTGGAGCGCAACACAATGGGTAAGCTTGGCAGTTGCTGGCACCCCTCGAATGGTGGTGCCCCCCTGATACCGTGTTCCACCGGCCATGAATTTAGAGTATTGAATATCTTTCTTGCTAGTCTGCCTGATTCTGTCCTTAATACACCCATCAAGTTTCTTCAAAACTCAAATACATGTTTAAGTTTCTAACTCCCTCATTGCACACCCACCTCTTTCCCCTTCTTGCTTCATTGTATTAGTTCCTGTAAAATTCGAATGCTGGTTCAAGATTTTTACCTTACCATTCAAGTGCGTTCATGCTTTTGCTAGCTCTCTCATTCATGTTCACTCTCTGGTTCTTAAACTGTACTTTGCTCACCAATTTCTATCCTGTGGCTATGAATTTCCCTTCTTGGCATCCTACCTTTGGAAGATCATACCAATAAACCACCTTGGAAAGAATCGTGAAACTTGCTTTTATATATTGAGCTCTCTTACACATTTCTTATCATTTATCATTGGAATTTAATTTGATTTAATTTGGATTTTAAATGTATTTGCCTTTTCCACATCCAACCCAAGGTGAGTAACAATCGAGTACACAAGCTATATCCCTTTTGAGGCAATGGTGAAATGCTTGCCCAAGGTCACAGGGAGTGTCAGTGCATAAAGCAAGATCTGAACTAGAGAGCTGCACAGGAATGGGGATTATGGGAATCCCGTGGAAACCACGGGATTCCTGTGGGTATGGAAAAAGTTGCTGTGGGAATCCCGTGGGAGTGTAGTCAAAATCTCTGGTGACTCCAGAATGAGGCTTGGAATGCACTGAGAGGCAATTGGAGCATCAGAATGAGACTTGAAACATATGGAGAGAGAGAGAGCTACAGTGCCAGAATGAGGTTTGGAACACTCATTCGTTGAACAGTGAATACCACCCAAGAAAACATGGGATGCTGTTGAAACTGGATGGAAACGGAGGGCTGTGAGCAAGTGAATAATAGTGTTGACTCCTATGGGTATGGGTGAGGATGGAGGAGATTAATTGTGGGAATGGGTAGGGATGGAACAGAACTTAGCAGGTATAGGTGGGTATGGGTTAGATTCCATTAGGGATGGGCAGGCATGGGTTAAATTTCTGTCCCCTTGCAACTCTCTAATCTGAATCCATCCTAGATTACTCGAGCCACTAGACTATTCCTTCTATTTCTTCCACCTTCTTTGTTATGTTGTCTACCATTTGTGCATTTGAAACCACCCTTGATTAGGATACCATATAAATCTCAAACAACATAAAACAAATCAGGTTTGTAGGAACGGTTTCAGAAAGACTGCTGTCCAGGGTCCTTCATTCCTAGTTATCACTCTTTCTTCTTTTCTTACTCCATTCTTGCCCTTGGTTTTCCTTCTTGTCTCCTTTTAGGCAATGTATCGTCTTCGCTCCCCTCCCTCCTCAAACACCCGTCTCCTCTCTTGCTGCCCCAGCTAACTTTTCTTTTTTGAATTAAGACTTTTTTCATTTTCTTCATTTCTCTTTTTCTGTTCCCTCCAGTTTTCCCAGAGCGAAGGAGTTAAGGATTTCATAGTCACAATGAGCACATTGTTCGGCTTCTCTTAAAACGCTTCATGACAGGGAAAAGACCGCACTCTGTCTCCTAGCAACAGTGAGGCATGCTGGAGGCAAAACCTCTCTAAACACCAAAATGGGGAGCCAAAGGATGCCCACCAAACTGGTGAGCACTGGTTAAACTGGTGCCAACCCCACTCTCGTTCCTCAGGAAGTCTGCGCCGGAGGTGTGCATGTGTGTGGGAGGGGGATGGAGGAAAGAAGCTGCAAGCTGGCCGCTGTTACTGAGCCGGAAGCTCTTCTGGGGGTTTAACCAATTCCTTACTGTAGAGCTCCTGCAGGCTTCTCTGCCTGCAGGCTCTCTAGGCTTCCCTGACATGGACTCTGGCGATGCCCAGGAAGGGCCCACTAGAGAAAGAAGTGGCCCATGGATTGAATGGTGTTGAGGTAAGAGGTTGCTTACAAATCTCTAAGCCTCGATAAGGTTCTGTATGTTCTAATTTTTGAGAATATACATGTGAAGGTGTGTGGGCGTTCATGTCGGAAAATTATTAGGCATAAATTGCAGGCATGTGTGTATGTGTGTGAGGACATATAATTCTCAGTGAATGCACATATTCCACTGCATGGACTCATATGTGTGGGTGTGAGGATATACAGTGACAGGTATCTTTGAAACAGAATATACAGTAATAGCACTTTATAACTATATGTACGTAATATCTGTGAAGGCAGCAAAGCAGAAGAGAAATGTATATTTAATATTGGAGCATATAGCATTGTATTCCCTTATATGTAATATGTGTGGTTAAGTCACAGTATTATAATTATAGAGTCTATATGTGTTGGACTGTAGCAAATTCATATTATGTATAAACCATATGCTAAGTGCAATATCATATATAGTGCAACCTATGAGTCTATGTACTAAAAAGAATATTATATGTGTGTGTGTGTGCATGCTATATTAAATCTATATATGACACTGGTGAATACATCTCAGTATTCCAGATATACTATGTATGTAAATTCTTTATACATTGTACATATATATATATATATATATATATATATATATATATATATCAGTATATTTTCAGTACACAAGATAACCTATACTATACATTGAATCAGAGGTACTAGAGTATTGACATAGTAATATAATATATAGCAAATGATGGCAGAGAAAGACCAATTGGGTCAACCAGATTGATACTCTTCCTTTCTGGTATTCTACCATTTTTAGTAGATGAGAATATACATTTCTATTGCCCAAAGCAATATTTCTCCTTGCTTCCCATGTCCCTATTCATTCTCTTATCCCTGCTCTCCTACCACTCTCCACAACTGCCCCAAGTGTGCCCCTTTATCTCATTTCTTCTACCTATTATCCTTCACTAGCCCTTCAACACCATGCACTATGTCTACCCAAAGCCATTTTTAAATGAAGATGCAAGGCTCTGGAAAGAGTTTAAAAATGGAGAATTTATTCCCATTGTAGACACTGCAGGATCCTAGCAGGGCAAGTGACATTAGTAGAAATGATCATGGCTCTGGGGTGACTACACCAGTCTTAAAGGCAGCATTACACAATGCTTGTAGCAAACACAAATCTGGAAAGAAAGATCTTTTGGTAAACGGAGGTAGTGGAAGAAGAAATGAATAGATGAGGCTTTTGATCACCTGACAGATGAAGAACAATATGCAGGATGTTACAATTTTAATTTAGGTGTTTAGAGCAGGGGCGTAGCCAGACAACAGATTTTGGGTGGGCCTAGGCAAGAATTGGGTGGGCACCAAGTGTTCTCCCCCCCCCCCAAAAAAAAAAAGATCTCAGCTGGTGGGAAAACGCTTCTTTCCACCTTGGCAGCAGGCATGCACTGAAAACTGAGCATGCGCAGGTGCCAGTGTCATGGAGAGTAGCGTTTTTGTTACCATCAGGGGAAAATCTTCAGCTGGTGGAGCCTGGGATTTCCACCAGTTACCACTAAACATGCGCTACTGTTGGGTGGGCCTGAGCCATAAATGGGTGGGCCCTGGCCCACCTGTGGCTACGCCACTGGTTTAAAGAGCTATATTGTCCACAGTATAGAGAAAAAGTAATGGGGGGAGGAGTTTTATTGCTGGATTGGTTGAAAGCAAGGCCAAAAGAATGCATTTGTAGTTTACTTTTGAAAGCAGACATTTAGAGTGAATTTTGGGTATAGGCAGAAGCTAGTTCTAGATACGGGAAAAGAAAAACCATGGTAGCAGGACAGGGCCTGTCAGACATTGCCAATAAGTTGAGAAGAATAGCAGGAAGTGAATTATGAAAGCAAGTACAATAATTTGAAAAAAAGTAACAGGACATGACCAGGAGACAGTATAGGGCCATAAAAAAAAAAGCTGAAGCTTGGGCTTCAATAGATTTTTGATCCCTATTAGGGTATAAACCAAATATAAAGGCCATTTTAAATTAAGTTAAATTAAGTATGAACATAGAGAGGACACTGGAAACACAGAATGAAGGCAGAATACTGAAGTTTCATACAGAAAAAGAAGATGTGATTATTTGTGACATCTGGTAGCATGTATCTGGTCACTAATGATCTCCATTGTCTGATATTTGGAATTCTCTCCCCTATCAAGATCTATGAATGCTGTCTTTGCTGCCTCCTGAACCCTGGCCCAAACTAATTAGTAGAACTGCTACTGCCCCTAAGTCTTCATTCAAAGCTCCAGAGGTTCCCACATTTGAAATTTTCTCTCTATTTCCACTAACCACTATAATGGCAATTCTCGGCTCCCTCAGTCCTTTGGTGGACGCGAACCCTGAAGCTGACCAGTAGGTGCCTTTCTTAGGCAACAACTGGTCTTTCTTTATCATGGGAGTTATAAATGGTGCCACAACACTGCCAGCCCAAACAGCAGCAGGAGCAGCTACAGATGTCTTTACCTTTAGAGGGCAGGGAAGAAACTGGGATGAAATGGACCAGGGAAATGGTGAAAGGACTATTTGAGGTTAAAAGTGCAATTGAAAATGAACCATACATATTACACTGCACTAAGGGGGTAATTTCATAAATGATTTGGGCATATAGAACAACAATTTATGGAAACACCTAGGTGCCCATGAGAATGGCTGGGGATATACATAAAATGTATATCCCCAGCCAATGAAGCTACAAAGTAGTACATTTAAAATAAACCGGAGAAAATATTTCTTCCTTCAATGTGTAATTAAACTCTGGAATTTGTTGCCAGAAAATGTGGTAAAAGCAGTTAGCTTAGCGGGGTTTTAAAAAGGTCTGGATAACGTCCTAAAAGAAAAGTCCATAAGCCATTATTAAAATGGACTTGGGGGAAATCCACTGCTTATTTCTAGGATAAGCAACATAAAATGTATTGTACTGTTTTGGGATCTTACAGGTATTTGTGACCTGGATTGACCACTGTTGGAAACAGGATGCTGGGCTCAATGAACCTTTGGTTTGTCCCAACAGCATGTTCAAGTATCTTGGATAGGAAAGCGAGGAGGGACAAAGGGTGATAGTTGGAAGGACAGGTAGGGTCCAATTATGGTTTTTTGAGGAGTGATATAACTATGGCATGTTTGAAGGCATCAGGAACAGTCGCAGTGGAAAGTGAAAGACTGAGGATATGACAGAAGGGATGACAGTAGGAGAGATAGTGCTAAGTAGAAGGGTGGGCATAGGGTCACAGGAACAGGTAGTTAGTTTTGAGGAGGAAAGAAAATGTGCAGTTTCTACTTCAGTAATTTCAGAAAAGGAAGAAAAGAAGGCAGGGGTTGAAGGAGGGTTGAGAGAATAGACTGAGGAAAGGAGAGTTGGAGGTGACTTGGTAGAGAATTCAAGGTTAATCAAGGCTATCCCCCGATTTTTAAAACCCGATCAGCCAAGTTTGGGGGCCAATAGTTAGAATAACTTTGGCCAGTCTCATTTTAAGTGGCCAGTGCTGAATATCAGCATGGCCAGTTAAAAGTGAACTGGCCAAAGTTAAACCTGCATACTGCTATTTAGCCTTGTATCAGCATCTCGAGTGTTCACCAAGGCCCTGATATTCAGACTGCAGGAGATAGCTGGGCTTTCTGGTGACCAGCATTGAATATCCGGGTTTAGTGCCAACCATGGGAGACAGCCCAGCTATCTCCCGTGGTCTGAATATCGGCGCCTTGGTGAACACTCAAGGTGCTGATGCAAGGTTAAATAGCGCTATGCATTACTGGTATTGGTGTTTCCCTAAGATAATCGCAGATACTCCCTGTGGCTTGGATGTATCTGAATGTGAGTATAGATGTCCTTTAGTGCCAGAAAACATAGTCAATTAGCCAACACCCTCCCTGTTTTAAAGAAGTGGGATTAAAGAGCATAAGAATTCATTTTGAATGTTTATTTTGTAAGATACTTATTCAGGCCCCTTGGGTCTAGGATCGGACAGTAACCTCCTGCTTCTTTTCATGATGATCAGAAAATACTTGGAATAAAATCCATGCTCTCTTTCTTGCAGTGGAATGAGCTCCACTGTGGCCTGTAAGAATGAAGAGAGTTCTTTTACAAGCATTTCCTGATGCTGAGAGATTAACCTTGATGCTCTTGGTGGACAGTTTAGAGGTTGGTCTGTAAATTCAATCCCATCTGGACTATTTTGAGAATCTACCTGTGAAGTTGCAATGGGCCTCTGGTTGCAAAAGAAAACTTTAGTCTCCCTCCTACAGGTAGGCCATCCAAAACAGATATGTGAACTGAGCTATGTTGTCAGTCAAAACCCCATTCCTGGTTTTGGCTGAGGCACAAGCTGCGATTTTTGGGCCCTCTGCTGTCCATGATGAGAGTGAAACTAGGATGAGTGGGAGGGTGGAGGACATCTATGCCTATGAGAGTCATGGGACATCTGTTGCCCTCCTCTCTGATACCTCCTGGAAAGGAAGACTGGGTGAACAGTGGGCTTAAAGAGAGTTTTAAGGGTGTCAGTGTGCTGCTTGATGAGAGTACCAGCTTCTTGAACCTTATCTCTGAAGAGAACCTCTCCACAGCATTACACATCACCAAACTTTTCCAACTCATCTTTTCTGAGTTTTAAATACTTGAAAGGTATTAATACAGAAACAAATCTTTTCCAGAGTAGGAGAAATGGTAAAACTAGAGGGCATGATCTGAGGTTACGGGGTGGTATAGGAGTAATGTCAGGGAATTTTTTTTCATGGAGAGGATGGTCAATACCTGGGATGCCCTTCCGAGGGAGGTGGTAGAGACAAAAATAGTGACAGAATTCAAAAAGGCATGAGATGAAAACAGAGGATCTCTATTTAAAAATGGATGGTATAACAAAAAAAAATAACAACAACCCTTAAATGGCTGCAGTTGTGTGGATGTGTGAGTGACGCTTGGACAATTCTTCACAGCCAGAGTCATTGTCCAAGCTGGTGTCGGGCAGACTTTGTAGGTCTGTGTTCTGTATATGGCAAATCCAGTTTAGGATGGGCTACTTCAGTAGCCGGAACTAAGGACATTGCTGGGCAGACTTACGGTCTGGGTCCGGCAAATGATAAGACAGATAGGCTGGAGTAGGCTTTGACAGCAAATTCAGTAGTTGGAACATAAGGAAAGAGCCTGGGGGACTTCTATGGTCTATGTCCCAGAAACACCAAAGAAAGACCATGATCAAGTATATAATATCATGTTCATTGTTGATTAATCATGAACTGATAATCAGTGTGACTGTTGGGTAGACTGGATGAACCATTCAGGTCTTTATCTGCCATCACTTACTATGTTACTATGTCTGAGGCTCGTAGCACAGCAAGTATGTGGGTACCTGTACCCATGGTAGAAGTTCTTGCTGCCTTAACGAAAATATCATAAGTTGTTTGAATTATGTATTTTCCACACTCCTTCCATTTGGTTACTAATGAGCGAAGTGTCTGCAAACTCTGCAACACTGTGCATGCACTATGTTCCATAAGTACACGCCCACGAAAAGATGGTAGGATGCTATGCGGGATGAAAGCATAGCATTCTGAAACAATATGTTCCCAAAAGACTCCAATGTCCAAGCCTCCCTCCCAGGAGACACTGAAGAGTAAATCTTGGCTCTTTTGAGGGCTGATTTAACCATCATGGAATATTGAGGAAGCTGTTGCTTCTCGAATTCAGGGGCTTTCTGGACTCTATAACTAGAGTTGACTTTCTTATTAATAGGAGATACAGAGAGGTGGGGGATGTCCTCCCACACTTTCATTTTTATGTCCTTTAGGATTCTGTGAATGGGCACTGTTACAGCTTCTTTCGGGTCATTGGAGAATATCCAGTGTTTCTGCCCTGGGATCCTCCTCCATCTATAACTAAAATAGGACAGCCTGAGCTATCTCCCGTATAAGTCAGTGAATGATAACTCCTCTGGAGGAGATTTTATACTTTTCATGTAGTAGGGATGGGGTCTGAAGGGAGACCAGTGGGCCTATCATCTGAGAAGGAAAGCACCCTAGTTCTTCAGACTCCCAGGGATATGCGTTACAAGACGTATGAGGAGAGACTTGCTGAACTAAACATGTATACTCTGGAGGAAAGGAGAAACAGGGGTGATATGATACAGACGTTCAAATATTTGAAAGGTATTAATCTGCAAACGAACCTTTTCCGGAGATGGGAAGGTGGTAGAACAAGAGGACATGAAATGAGATTGAAGGGGGGCAGACTCAAGAAAAATGTCAGGAAGTATTTTTTCACGGAGAGAGTAGTGGATGCTTGGAATGCCCTCCCACGGGAGGTGGTGGAAATGGAAACGGTAACGGAATTCAAACATGCGTGGGATAAGCATAAAGGAATCCTGTGCCGAAGGAATGGATCCTCAGGAGCTTAGTCAAGATCGGGAGGCGGGGCTGGTGGTTGGGAGGCGGGGATAGTGCTGGGCAGACTTATACGGTCTGTGCCAGAGCCGGTGGTGGGCAGTGGGACTGGTGGTTGGGAGGCAGGGATAGTGCTGGACAGACTTGTACGGTCTGTGCCAGAGCCGGTGGTTGGGAGGCAGGGCTGGTGGTTGGGAGGTGAGGATAGTGCTGGGCAGACTTATACGGTCTGTGCAAGAGCCGGTGGTGGGAGGTGGGGCTGGTGGTTGGGGGGCGGGGATAGTGCTGGGCAGACTTATACGGTCTGTGCCCTGAAGAGCACAGGTACAAATCAAAGTAGGGTATACACAAAAAGCAGCAAATATGAGTTATCTTGTTGGGCAGACAGGATGGACCGTGCAGGTCTTTTTCTGCCGTCATCTACTATGTTACTACGTTAACTCTTATTTAGACTCATAGAAGAACTCAGTCAGTGAGATCCGAGTGTCTGCCTGTTTTACACTACTAAAACAAAATTTAAAAAAAGGGATCAAAATACCATTTACAAATAGAGTGATCTAAGCAAAACAATGGTATGTATATAATAGCATACAATATGGAAATAATACAGGACAATGAAATAATATTTGAGGACCTTAAATAATTATTCAACAACAATTTTTCAAAAAATTATTCAAAAATCGATTTTTCAAAAATGGGGAGGAAAAGACCTCATAACGGCCAAAATCAACAATATTTAGGCTCTTTTAGGTAACAGCCAGTTTGTAAAGTGATTGGTCAAAAAGTAATCATGGGTCAAGAAAAACCTCCCCCCCCAAAAAAAAAAAACTTGCAGAGTAGATCCAAAGATTGAGCAAAACTTTAATAATCACTATCATCTACCCTACAATCAAACATATGTATAAATTGACTATTCAGCTGTTCATCGATTTATATAAATAAAAACCAAATACTTACCTTTTAAAGCACAGACACAGATGTCCGATCTTCAGTTAATGGAGTTACATTTCCTTGCTATGTAGCTTAAAAATCATTATTTCTCATAAGCTTTGTAGTTTTAACCTCTTAATTTTGAGTCAAGGCTGAGGTCCCAATGGGGACCTTTTTCGCAACAGCTTCTTCTGGGCTGAGTCTGTTTTAAGACACTGCAGAAACTATTTGCTACAGGACCATACATCTGACAATGTAATCATACACAAGACTGGCTCTGTTTGGTCACACATCACATAATCATATTGTGAGCACTCTATAGTACTGGGACGAAGTAAGGGGGGTGGCTGTTCCTTTAAGTCAGCATCCTTCCTCATTCCGACCTGCTAAGCAAGCAGTTCGCCTTCTGGTGGTCAAACCAGCAGTGAAATCTCTAGTTCAGGGGAAAAACTACACTCCCCAGAAGCCATTGCAGGGTCAGTTGGACTCACAGGAGGGGGAGGGGGAAGTGAATGATTGGGAGATGAGTTCTGAGCCAGGGGATGAGGAACAGCTGAGGGAAATTAGGGAGGAGGAAGAGATGGAATTCAATAAAGAGGAAGTGGGGGAGGAAGAGGAGGGGGAGTGTATGGAGGTGGCTGGTTTGGCTCAGATTGGTGGGGAAAAGGTAAAAGCTTTTGTGGCCTCTGTATTGCCAAGACTGTGGATGTTGGGGGAGCCAGTGAAGAGGAGGCTGGTGGAAACAACTAACCCAGAAACTGTCTGCTGATAAAAGGTAGTGCTGTGGGTTAGGTTGTGTTGGTAAGCAGAGTCAGCAACTGTCATGTGGAAAATAGGACTGAACTGTGCTGGAAATAAGGACTGTTAATAATAAGCTGAATTATACATGCTGGAGGAGGGACTGAACTATGTTGGAAATGATGACTGTTAATGATAAGCTGAACTATCCATGCTGGAGGAACTGATTTAAGTCAAAACTAATACTGTGTTTGAAGAACTTGAACAATAAAGCCTAGGATTTTTCTAAGAACTTTGAGTGTGTGAAAGTCTCTGGAAGAGGGTAAAGAAAGAAACTAGGGGCTATACCGACTCTGATCAACGGAGGGAGAGACCGAGTGGGAAGAAGCCAGTCTTAACTGTGAGGTGTACTGGGCTCTCCTGTACACAAGAGTCAGATGAAACTAAGAAGGGACAGCCGCGGTCACACCTGGAAGGGTGACCCGGTTACAATATGCTTCCACCACACACTTACATAACCAAATATGGACACATTCAGACACTACACCATTACACACTGTGCATTTATACAGTGTGACCTTCACTAAGAAAAGATGATTTCATCAACATCTGCCCAGGAACAGCCAGGATATCCACTGCATGCAGATCTCAACACAGGAAAGAGATGGCATGTTTTCTATGGTCTCCAGGTTGACAGGGAGGGGTAGGTGTAGGGATGAGGAAGAATTTCTTGAAGAATTCTAGCATCTTCCTGCTAATGATAAACCATCACCAACCTTCTCATTTTCTGTCCCTCTTCCTTTGCCCGGTCTCTTTCTTGGCCTTTTTCTATGCTTATACAGTTTTAATTCCTCTTTCTCGCCATATCTTTTTCTCCTTTTTTTCTCACCCACACTTTCCCTTTCACTCACTTTTCTCTTTTGCTATTAATAACCCATAAAGCAGTGAATCATTGTCACAGATCAGGAAGCTTTTCAGCTCTCAAATTCTCTGCC
The DNA here is from genome assembly GCF_901765095.1 of Microcaecilia unicolor. NCBI lineage: Eukaryota > Metazoa > Chordata > Amphibia > Gymnophiona > Siphonopidae > Microcaecilia > Microcaecilia unicolor. The sequence goes on along the minus strand of NC_044033.1, from coordinate 204,836,329 downwards.
AGGTGGAATCCAGCACCTAGAATCTCTCTCACTGCTCTGCTTCCGGTCTCCAGCATCTCAAAGAATTCTCACAACTCACAACTGTCTTCAGCATCTCCACCAGATATTTTCCTGTCCCCAGATGGCTTGCAATTTATGTTTGAGTCTGAAGCAATGAGATCTACATGGTCAAAGGGGAGGCCAATTAGAGTTATTCTTGCTCTGAGCTGGAGTAAGTTTACTCATATCAGAAGTTATTCAGATATTGGAGACAAACTTTAGAACTGCAAGAAGGTTTTGAGAAGCTGTATTTAAGAGACAAAATTGTGGAGAAGCTGTGAGAAACCTCTAGAGTGCTGGAGAGAAGAGCTGTGAGAATTTCTGAGATGTCAGATGCATTAGAGTTGTAGAAAGACTTTGAGATGCTGAAGAAAAAAATGTTAGAGCTACAAGTGGAGGGATAGCCTAATGGTTAGATCAGTGGGCTGAGAACCATGAAAGCCAGAGTTCAAATCCCACTGATGCTGCTTGTGATCTTGGGCAAGCCATGTAACCCTCCATTATATCCTATAGGAGGAAACATAATTTTTAACAGTCAGTCAGTCTGCATCAAGCTTTTTTGCTACACGCATATGTTGTGCTTTTCTATCAGAAAACCTGAATCTCAGACCTGGCTATATATAAGCATGGAGCCTAGAGGACAGATGAGGACCCTAAGAGTAGTCCCAAACACTTTGTGGCTTTCCTCAATAAAGCATCTGAAAAGCTGCAGCCTTACCAAAACCCCTAACTTTGACCTGGAGCCATTGTGCCACCTGGGGAAGGGGAATTGGCAGCCATAGTACTAGTGCTGTCCATGCAAGATTTTGTAGTGAAGTGTTCAGAAAGGCTGAATCATACTGTCTCCTGCATGCAGGATGTTTGGCAAGTGCCGATCGGATGTTGCTCCTACAGCTGGTACATGGCTATGGCATTAGTTCCTTGCCCCTCACACATGGCACATAATTCAGATCATATTGAGCTTGCAAGTTCTCTTGAACAGTCACAAAAAAGCTCAGCAGTTTATGCCTACAAATTTGAATCATGTCTCCTTTCTGGATTTAACTACATCTAAAGATTAAGATTCTGTTTTAGGGCTGATTGCCTCACTGGAGTATCCCTAGGTGCTGCTTACCTCCATGAGTTGACTCATGTGAAACAGGCAGATGGGATAGAGATCCAGGCAAATAGACAACCTGTCTTTTATTGGGAAAAAATATGAGGGTTCCACTTGATTCTTTTTGTTTGGGGCTCTGCTGGTAGGGTATCCTTCCATGGATCCATACCTCTAATTCTCTCATAAGAACATAAAAGTAGCCATACTGGGTCAGACCAATGGTCCATCTAGCCCAGTATCCTGTTTTCCAAACAGTGGCCAAGCCAGATCACAAGTACCTGGCAGAAACCCAGATAGTAGCAACATTTCATGCTACCAATCCCGGGGAAAGCAGTTGTTTCCCATGTCTGACTCAATAGCAGACTATGGACGTTTCCTCCACGAATTTGTCCAAATCTTTTTTAAACCTAGATATGCTAAGCATTGTTACTACATCCTCCAGCAATGAGTTCCAGAGATTAACTATTCATTGAGTGAAAAAATATTTCCTCCTATTTGTTTTAAATGTATTTCCATGTAACTTCCTCGAGTGTCCCCTAGTCTTTGTACTTTTGGAACGAGTAAAAAATCGATTTACTTCTACTCGTTCTACACACTCAGGATTTTGTAGGCCTCAATCATATTTCCCCTCATCCGTCTCTTTTCCAAGCTGAAGAGCCCTAACCTCTTTAGCCTTTCCTCATACGAGAGGAGTTCCATCCCCTTTATCATTTTGGTCGCTCTTCTTTGAACCTTTTCTAATTCCACTATATCTTTTTTGAGATACGGTGACCAGAACTGAACGCATACTCAAGGTGCAGTCGCACCCTGTTTACTTTTTGGGCCTCTGCCGCACGCTGAGCAGAAGATTTCAGCGTATTACCTACAACGACACCTAGATCTTTTTCTTGAGTGCTGACCCCCAAGGTGGACCCTAGCATCAGATAACTATGATTCAGATTATTCTTTCCAATGTGCATCACCTTGCATTTGTCCACATTAAATTTCATCTGCCATTTGGATGCCCAGTCTTCCAATTTCCTATATTTCACAGTCCACACATGTTTTAACAACCTTGAATAGTTTTGTATCATCTGCAAATTTAATCACCTCACTCGTCGTTCAGATTTCCAGATCATTTATAAATATGTTAAATAGCACCGGTCCCAATACAGATCCCTGCAGGACTCCAATGTTCACCCTCCTCCAATGAGAGAAATGACCATTTAACCCTACCCTCTGTTTTCTATCCAATAACCAATTCCTAATTCACATCACAACCTTGCCTCCTATCCTGTAACTCTTTAATTTTCTCAGGAGTCTCTCATGAGGAACTTTATCAAAAGCTTTCTGAAAATCTAGATACACTACATCAACTGGCTCACCTTTAACCACATGTTTATTCGTGCCTTCAAAGAAATGAAGCAAATTGGTGAGACAAGACTTTCCTTGGCTGAACCCATGCTGACTCTGTCCCATTAAACTATTTTTGTCTATGTGTTCTCTAATTTTATTCTTTATAATAGATTACACTATTTTGCCCAGCACCAACGTCAGGCTTACTAGTCTGTAATTTGCTGGATCACCCCTAAAACGCTTTTTAAAAACCGGTGTCACATTGGCCACCCTACAATCTTCAGGTACTACAGACGATTTTAACAACAGGTTATATATTACTAACAACAGATCAACAATTTCATGCTTCAGTTCTTTGAGTACCCTTGGATGTGTGCCATCCGGTCCAGGTGATTTACTACTCTTTAATTTGTCAATTTAGCTCAGTACATCTTCCAGGTTCACCGAGATTTCTTTCAATTCCTCAGCATCATCACCCTTGAAAACCATTTTCAGTACAGGCAGATCTCTTACATCTTCTTCCATAAAGACTGAAGCAAAGAATTGCCTAATGGTTAGTGCATCAGGCTTTGAGGCAACTTGGGTTTGATTCCCACTGCAGCTCCTTGTGATCTTGGGCAAGTCACTTAACCCCCATTGCCCCAGGTACCAAAAAACTTTGATTGTGAGCCCTCTAGGGACAGAAAAAGTACCTGCATATAATGTGTACAGCGCTGCGTACGTCTAGTAGCGTTATAGTAGTAGCAGATGATTAGTAGTAGTAGTAATTAATTCAGTTTCTCCGCTATAGCCTTGTCCTCCCTGAGTGCCCTTTTGCTCCTTCGTGATCCAACGGTCCCATGGATTCCCTCACAGGTTTTCTGCTTCTGATGTACCTAAAAAAGTTGTTACTGAGTTTTAGCCTCTGCAGCACGTTTCTCTTCATATTCTCTTTTAGCCTTGTTTATTAATGCTTTGCATCTGATTTGCCAGTGCTTATGTTGCTTCTTATTTTCTTCATTTGGATCCTTTTTCCATTTTTTGAAGGACAATCTTTTGGCTCTAAAAGCCTCTTTTACTTCATCTTTTAACCATGCTGGCTGTCGTTTTCTCTTCTTTCCACCTTTGCAAATACATGGAATGCATCTGGACTGGGCTTCCAAGATGACCAAGGTGTAGTGCTGTTTGATAAATCTTCTAGACCACATAGCATCATCATCTCATTGTGTCATCTTCGCTGTCTCCCAATATTTTTGAATAATGTCCACACCTGATTTAGTGTCCTAACCTTAGCAGTCTCCGCGAGACACCAAGGATCGGCCAAGATCTCCTTGTGCGATCCTCAACTAGACCAGAGACCAACAAACCAACAACACAACAACGGCTTCCACCTGGCCCGATCGCCAGACCACCACGGGAACCTACGAGGGCAAGTGCCTTTTACTTCCTTGACCTTTGTTGTGAAGTTGGTGCGGCCCCGGAGACGGGCCATAGCACGCTGGACTGCAGCCTTCCCCCAGGACTCGGGAAGACAACGCAGCCCTGCCTGGCCTTAGCACCAGTTCCCAATTTGAACTCACCAGCAGGTGAACGGTATCGAACCGCAACAACCCATCCGTTCTGCACAGAGTGCTGCAAACCAGCGAGAACCAGCCAATGCGAACCTCCCGATCCAGCAGCCACAGCACTGCCAACCGACCAGACGCCCACCTCAGCATCACTGACCGGCGCCTACTCGCACACCTGCACCAATGAAAGAGCGCTGGTAAACTGATCGGCCGCCAAAGAAACGAACCAATAAAAGGTTTAAGACGAATCAAAAGTTGATTACTGCAGAACTCAGCCGAAGGTCTCAGATAAATGACCAAGTGACCATATGGACATCCGACCGTTGAAACAGCAGACAGAACCATAACTCGTAAGCGGTATTAAATCAAGCTGTCTGATTACAAGCTGTCTTGTTAGTATTGATCTACTATCTGCTTCTACTATACCTACTATATTATATTGAACAGTACTAATGTTGGTAAATCCCCATCAGTTACTACTGCCTCTACTGCATGGTACAGACCTCCAGCTGCTTCTATGGTATTCCACTGCATTTTACTAAAATGCACTAGTCATTGTAAACTCCCACAAACTACTACTGTACTTTACTACATTACACTGTAATGTCCTATAGACTTGCTGACTTTAGACCTCTAAATGCTATTTCTACTACTACTACTACTTATCATTTCTAAAGCGCTACTAGACGTATGCAGCGCTGTACACTTGAACACGAAGAGACAGTCCCTGCTCGACAGAGCTTACAATCTAATTAGGACAGACAGAACAAACAAGAGATAAGGGGATATTGAAGTGAGGATGATAAAATAAGGGTTCTGAACAAAGTGAATAAGGGTTAGGAGTTAAAAGCAGCATCAAAAAGGTGGGCTTTTAGCTTAGATTTGAAGACGGCCAGAGACGGAGCTTGACGTACCGGCTCAGGAAGTCTATTCCAGGTATATGGTGCAGCAAGATAAAAGGAACGGAGTCTGGAGTTAGCAGTGGAGGAAAAGGGTGCAGATAAGAAAGATTTACCCAGTGAACGGAGTTCCCGGGGAGGAATGTAGGGAGAGATAAGAGTGGAGAGGTACTGAGGAGCTGCAGAGCTTTTTTTTGTTACATTTGTACCCCGCGGTTTCCCACTCATGGCAGGCTCAATGCTGCACTTATAGGTCAATAAGAGGAGTTTGAACTGTATGTGGAAACGGATAGGAAGCCAATGAAGTGACTTGAGGAGAGGGCTAATATGAGCATAACGACATTGGCGGAATACTAGTCGTGCAGCAGAATTTTGAACAGATTGAAGAGGAGAGAGGTGGCTAACTGGGAGACCTGTAAGAAGCAAGTTGCAGTAGTCTAAGTGAGAGGTGATAAGAGTGTGAATGAGGGTTCTGGTAGTGTGCTCAGAAAGGAAAGGGTGAATTTTGCTGATATTATAGAGAAAGAAACGACAGGTTTTAGCAGTCTGCTGAATATGTGCAGAGAAGGAGAGGGAGGAGTCGAAGATGACCCCAAGGTTATGAGCTGATGAGACAGGAAGGATGAGAGCGTTATCCACAGAAATAGAGAAAGGGGGAGGAGGAGAGGTTGGTTTCTATTTCCTATTATGTTATACTGAATTGTAATACTTAGCTATATTGCTCACTTCTGCCTGTAACTACTTCCACTGCACCATATTGCATCACACTGAATTTCACTATCCTATATAATAAAAAGCACCTCTAACATTCTGAAGCTGACTCCGTGGCACTGTGGCAGTGTAGGGTTCATAAGTCTGTCATTCAGCATTTCATTGGCTCTCACTGTCCCCACCCTCACGTCGAGGAAACGGAACGCTGCATAGTTGCCAAGCAAACAAACGCAACGTCACAGGCAGGGCCGTGCCGATGCGGTAAGCGAGGTAAGCGCCGCAGGGGGGCGCCCACCTCTGGAGGGCGCCGCCGCGGTGCTTACCCTCGCCCCGCGCCGCCGAGGACTAAATCTTTTACCTCGGTCGCAGCAGCGTCAGTGAAAGCGCTGCCGACGTCTCCCTTCCCTTGCACTCATTGGTTCCCTCAGTGTCCCGCCTTCTTCTGACGTCAGAAGAAGGCGGACACTGAGGGAACCAAGAGCGCGAAGGGAAGGGAGACGTCGGCAGCGCTCCGCTTTCACTGACGCTGCTGCGACTGGAAGTAAAAGATTTAAAGGCCCCAAGGCGCGGAGGAAAGAGCAGAGAGGCATGGATGGGAGGGCAGAGAGACAGGCATGGATGGGAGGGCAGCAGCAGGGCCCAGGGAGAGGACAAATTGCTGAAAGGGGAGGCGAGAGAGGAGGATTGCTAGCTATGGAGGCAGCAGGGAAGGGCAGAGAGGGACAAGGATGGACATGGGGCCCAGGGAGAGGACAATTTGCTAGAAATGGAGGGGAGGGGAGGATTGCTGGCTATGGATGGAGGAGGGAAGGGCAGAGAGGGACAAGGATGGACATGGATGGGAGGACAGGGCCCAGGGAGAGGACAAATTGCTGGAAATGGAGGGGAGGGGAGAGAGGAGGATTGCTGGCCATGGATGGAGGAGGGAAGGGCAGAGAGGGACAAGGATGGACATGGGGGCCCAGGGAGAGGACAAATTGCTGGAAATGGAGGGGAGGGGAGAGAGGAGGATTGCTGGCTATGGATGCAGCAGGGAAGGGCAGAGAGGGACAAGGATGGACATGGGGGCCTAGGGAGAGGACAATTTGCTGGAAATGGAGGGGAGGGGATTGCTGGCTATGGATGCAGGAGGGAAGGGCAGAGAGGGACAAGGATGGACATGGGGGCCCAGGGAGAGGACAAATTTCTGGAAATGGAGGGGCGGGGAGGAGGATTGCTGGCTATGGATGGAGGAGGGAAGGGCAGAGAAGGACAAGGATGGACATGGGGGCCCAGGGAGAGGACAAATTGCTGGAAATGGAGGGGAGGGGAGAGAGGAGGATTGCTGGCTATGGATGGAGGAGGGAAGGGCAGAGAGGGACAAGGATGGACGTGGATGGGAGGTCAGGACCCAGGGAGAGAGAAGAAATTGCTGGAAATGGATATAGAGCAAGAAATGAAGAAGAAAGGAGGAAAGTAAAGAAATAAATGGAAAGGAAGCCCTGGAAATGGAGTTAAGAGGACAGATAGCAGCAGACTCAGATACTGGGCCAGCACGATCGGAAAAAGAAAGTCACCAGACAACAAAGGTAGAAAAAAATCATTTTATTTTCATTTTAGTGTTTGGAATATGTCCACTTTGAGAATTTACATCTGCTATCTTATTTTGCAATGTATAGCAATTTGTTTCTAAGAATATTGCTGACAATTCCTGTCAGTGTGGCAAGTGGTGAGCGATCATTTTCACCGGGGTGGTGGCGTGATCATTTTCACCGGGGGGGGGGGGGGGGCGTGTTCATTTTCACAGGGGGGGGGGGGCGCCAACTGATAGTCTGCAGGGGGGCGCCAGAGACCCTAGGCACGGCCCTGGTCACAGGAACGAAGAACCAATCAGACAGAACGGAAGTTGGAGGAGGGAAGTGGAGCTGATTGAATCTCTAACAAACAATCATATATAGGGAGGTACGAACATCAGTGGAGGCAAGTGCACAGAACGGAAGGGAAGACAAATATTTAATCACTTTGTCACTCACACACATCACACAGACACAATCACTCTGTGTATCTCTCTCTTACACTGTCTGTAAAACACACAGTCACTCTCAGTCTCTCACATGGGCAACTGTATGTTGCATTCTCAAGAGTAAGGAGCTCTTCTGATGTGATTGTTAAACTGATTGAAGGGCCTGAACAAGGAAAACTTTTACCACATTGTAACACAGTTTACACAAAACTATTGTATATAAAGCGAATGCTACATGAATAAATGTGATGTTAAGGGGGTCGTGTCCAAGATGGCGACTCACACTCGAGGCTGAACGCTCTGGTGCTGCTGGATGTTGTTCTCTTTCCTTGAAAATACAAATCGGAGAAAAATCTAATGCCTCACACCAAGAGAAAAGGTGTGGTGAGGAATACGCCGTCGGTGCTCCTCACCTCTAAGCCTCTCCAGACAACGCTGGATCGTTTTGTTTCGAGTTGCCCTAGAGGAACCGGCGTGGTGCAAGCCGCTGTGAGTGATGCCGAAGGAGCGACACCATTCCAGGCTGTTGAAACATCTCTTTCACCGCCGGAGTTTAACACCCCGCCGTGTCCTGCTTGTGAGAGAGGGGGGATGTTGGACCTGATCTCATCGGAAGGCGACGGAGACAGGCCCGAAAATGATGGCGCCACCCCAGACCGAGCAGAGGAATTATCTTTGGAGTTTACAACCCCACCGGTGGTAACGTTGGATTCAATTTGGAAGGCTATTCAGGCCTTGACAAAAATAGTGACGAATACTGCCCAGGAGACCAGACTTCTAGTGAGTAAAGTAAATACCTTGACAGAAATAGTGGAGAAAGTAAAAATTGAGTATACAACAAAGTTTGAGTCAATTGAAACAGATTTAACAACGCTGAAAGCAGTTAATATGACTATAATAAAAGATAAAACGTTGATGATGAGGAAAATAGAGCAAATTGAAAATTATAATAAACGTTTAAATCTAAGGATTTTGAATTTCCCAGTGGTAGATGGCATTCCTCCAATGGAACTATTTCGAAAATATTTAATTGAGATTCTGCAATATTCCCCTTCACTTATACCTCCATTGAACAAAATTTTTTATATTTCCTTGCAAAAGAAAAGTCAGGGGGAATTGAGGGAAGAAACTCAAGTTGAAGCTGGAAATAGTTTACAAAATTTAACAGCATTCTTGGAACAATCTTTGTCAGTGATATCTCAGCGTCAAACACTTTTAATTTCTTTTGTCTTCGAGCAAGACAAGAATTCATTATTAAAACTATACTTTAAGAATTCTATGAAGATTTTCTGCGGCTCAAGGCTTTGGATATTTCCGGTTGTTACAAAGACTACACAGGACAAGAGAAAATTATTTCTATCACTGAGGGAAGAAACCAGGGCTTTAGGAGCCACTTTTTTGTTGGCGTACCCATGTAAATGTTTAACCAAATATCTGAATGTAAAATACGTTTTTTTTGAACCAGATCAGTTAAAGTTTTTTCTGGAACAGAAAAGCTCTCCAATGTGAATCCAACATAGTTTGAACATACTGTTAACAAGGGATAAGAGGGTAGAATATGAGTCAGGCCATTTTTCTTTATTATATACATCTTATGTTCTCCTGGTTAAAAGACTAACCCCCCACATGTAGTGGTCTAAGGAAGAGTAGAAATTATGATGTATAACTACTTGGTTTATGGAAGAGAATTCTTTATTTGAATTTTACTATCTCTGTTTTTCCTGATACAATATGTATATTCTTGTAAATTGTTAAAATAAATAAATAAATAATAATAAAAAAAAAAGCGAATGCTACATACCTGTAGAAGGTATTCTCCGAGCACAGCAGGCTGATTGTTCTCACTGATGGGTGACGTCCATGGCAGCCCCTCCAATCGGAAACTTCACTAGCAAAGGCCTTTGCTAGTCCTCGCGCGCCCATGTGCACCGCGCATGCGCGGCCGTCTTCCCGCCCGAACCAGCTCGTGTTCATCAGTCCCATATGTAGCAAGACAAAGACAAGGGAAGACACAACTCCAAAGGGGAGGCGGGCGGGTTTGTGAGAACAATCAGCCTGCTGTCCTCGGAGAATACCTTCTACAGGTATGTAGCATTCGCTTTCTCCGAGGACAAGCAGGCTGCTTGTTCTCACTGATGGGGTATCCCTAGCCCCCAGGCTCACTCAAAACATCAACCATGGTCAATTGGGCCTCGCAACGGCGAGGACATAACTGAGATTGACCTAACAATTTATCCAACTAACTGAGAGTGCAGCCTGGAACAGAATAAACATGGGCCTAGGGGGGTGGAGTTGGATTCTAAACCCTGAACAGATTCTGAAGCACTGACTGCCCGAACCGACTGTCGCGTCGGGTATCCTGCTGCAGGCAGTAATGAGATGTGAATGTGTGGACAGATGACCACGTCGCAGCTTTGCAAATCTCTTCAATAGTGGCTGACTTCAAGTGGGCTACCGATGCTGCCATGGCTCTAACATTCTGAGCCGTGACATGACCCTCAAGAGCCAGCCCAGCCTGGGCGTAAGTGAAGGAAATGCAATCTGCTAGCCAATTGGATATGGTGCGTTTCCTCACAGCCACTCCCCTCCTGTTGGGATCAAAAGAAACAAACAATTGGGCGGACTGTCTGTTGGGCTGTGTCCGCTCCAGGTAGAAGGCCAATGCTCTTTTGCAGTCCAATGTGTGCAGCTGACGTTCAGCAGGGCAGGAATGAGGACGGGGAAAGAATGTTGGCAAGACAATTGACTGGTTCAGATGGAACTCCGACACAACCTTTGGCAAGAACTTAGGGTGAGTGCGGAGGACTACTCTGTTATGATGAAATTTGGTGTAAGGGGCCTGGGCTACCAGGGCCTGAAGCTCACTGACTCTACGAGCTGAAGTAACTGCCACCAAGAAAATGACCTTCCAGGTCAAGTACTTCAGATGGCAGGAATTCAGTGGCTCAAAAGGAGGTTTCATCAGCTGGGTGAGAACGACATTGAGATCCCATGACACTGTAGGAGGTTTGACAGGGGGCTTTGACAAAAGCAAACCTCTCATGAAGCGAACAACTAAAGGCTGTCCTGAGATCGGCTTACCTTCCACACGGTAATGGTATGCACTGATTGCACTAAGGTGAACCCTTACAGAGTTGGTCTTGAGACCAGACTCAGACAAGTGCAGAAGGTAGTCAAGCAGGGTCTGTGTAGGACAAGAGCGAGGATCTAAGGCCTTGCTGTCACACCAGACGGCAAACCTCCTCCATAAAAAGAAGTAACTCCTCTTAGTGGAATCTTTCCTGGAAGCAAGCAAGATGCGGGAGACACCCTCTGACAGACCCAAAGAGGCAAAGTCTACGCTCTCAACATCCAGGCCGTGAGAGCCAGAGACTGGAGGTTGGGATGCAGAAGCGCCCCTTCGTCCTGTGTGATGAGGGTCGGAAAACACTCCAATCTCCACGGTTCTTCGGAGGACAGAAGAAGAGGGAACCAGATCTGACGCGGCCAAAAAGGAGCAATCAGAATCATGGTGCCTCAGTCTTGCTTGAGTTTCAACAAAGTCTTCCCCACCAGAGGTATGGGAGGATAAGCATACAGCAGACCCTCCCCCCAGTCCAGTAGGAAGGCATCCGATGCCAGTCTGCCGTGGGCCTGAAGCCTGGAACAGAACTGAGGGACTTTGTGGTTGGCTCGAGATGCAAAGAGATCTACCAAGGGGGTGCCCCACACCTGGAAGATCTGGCGCACCATTCCGGAATGGAGCGACCACTCTTGAGGTTGCATAATCCTGCTCAGCCTGTCGGCCAGACTGTTGTTTACGCCTGCCAGATATGTGGCTTGGAGCACCATGCCGTGACGGCGAGCCCAGAGCCATATGCTGACGGCTTCCTGACACAGGGAGCGAGATCCGGTGCCCCCCTGCTTGTTGATGTAATACATGGCAACCTGGTTGTCTGTCTGAATTTGGATAATTTGGTGGGACAGCCGATCTCTGAAAGCCTTCAGAGCGTTCCAGACCGCTCGCAACTCCAGAAGATTGATCTGCAGATTGCGTTCCTGGAGGGACCAGCTTCCCTGGGTGTGAAGCCCATTGACATGAGCTCCCCACCCCAGGAGAGACGCATCCGTAGTCAGCACTTTTTGTGGCTGAGGAATTTGGAAAGGACGTCCCAGAGTCAAATTGGACCAAATCGTCCACCATTACAGGGTTTTGAGAAAACTCGTGGACAGGTGGATCACGTCTTCTAGATCCCCAGCAGCCTGAAACCACTGGGAAGCTAGGGTCCATTGAGCAGATCTCATGTGAAGGCGTGCCATGGGAGTCACATGAACTGTGGAGGCCATGTGGCCCAGCAATCTCAACCTCTGCCGAGACGCTCGCACCCGCGAGACGAGGGACAACAAATTGTTGGCCCTCGACTCTGGGAGATAGGCACGAGCCGTCCGAGAATCCAGCAGAGCTCCTATGAATTCGAGTCTCTGTACTGGGAGAAGATGGGACTTTGGATAATTTATCACAAACCCCAGTAGCTCCAGGAGGCGAATAGTCATCTGCATGGACTGTAGAGCTCCTGCCTCGGATGTGTTCTTCACCAGCCAATCGTCGAGATATGGGAACACGTGTACCCCCAGCCTGCGAAGTGCCGCTGCTACTACAGCCAAGCACTTCGTGAACACTCTGGGTGCAGAGGCGAGCTCAAAGGGTAGCACACAGTACTGGAAGTGACGTGTGCCCAGCTGAAATCGCAGATACTGTCTGTGAGCTGGCAGTATCGGGATGTGCGTGTAGGCGTCCTTCAAGTCCAGAGAGCATAGCCAATCGTTTTCCTGAATCATGGGGAGAAGGGTGCCCAGGGAAAGCATCCTGAACTTTTCCTTGACCAGATATTTGTTCAGGGCCCTTAGGTCTAGGATGGGACGCATCCCCCCTGTTTTCTTTTCCACAAGGAAGTACCTGGAATAGAATCCCAGCCCTTCTTGCCCGGATGGCACGGGCTCGACCGCATTGGCGCTGAGACGGGCGGAGAGTTCCTCTGCAAGTACCTGCTTGTGCTGGAAGCTGTAAGACTGAGCTCCCGGTGGACAATTTGGAGGTTCTGAGGCCAAATTGAGGGTGTATCCTTGCTGGACTATTTGAAGAACCCACTGATCGGAGGTTATGAGAGGCCACCTTTGGTGAAAAACTTTCAACCTCCCTCCGACCGGCAGATCACCCGGCACTGACACTTGGATGTCGGCTATGCTCTGCTGGAGCCAGTCAAAAGCTCGTCTCTTGCTTTTGCTGGGGAGCCAAGGGGCCTTGCTGAGGCGCACGCTGCTGACGAGAGCGAGCGCGCTGGGGCTTAGCCTGGGCCGCAGGCTGTCGAGAAGGAGGATTGTACCTACACTTACCAGAAGAGTAGGGAACAGTCTTCCTTCCCCCATAAAAACGTCTACCTGTGGAGGTAGAAGCTGAAGGCTGCCGGCGGGAGAACTTGTCGAAAGCGGTATCCCGCTGGTGGAGCTGCTCTACCACCTGTTCGACCTTCTCTCCAAAAATATTGTCCGCACGGCAAGGCGAGTCCGCAATCCGCTGCTGGATCCTATTCTCCAGGTCGGAGGCACGCAGCCATGAGAGTCTGCGCATCACCACACCTTGAGCAGCGGCCCTGGACACAACATCAAAGGTGTCATACACCCCTCTGGCCAGGAATTTTCTGCACGCCTTCAGCTGCCTGACCACCTCCTGAAATGGCTTGGCTTGCTCAGGAGGGAGCTTGTCCACCAAGCCCGCCAACTGCCGCACATTGTTCCGCATGTGTATGCTCGTGTAGAGCTGGTAAGACTGAATTTTGGCCACGAGCATAGAGGAATGGTAGGCCTTCCTCCCAAAGGAGTCTAAGGTTCTAGAGTCTTTGCCTGGGGGCGCCGAAGCATGCTCTCTAGAACTCTTAGCCTTCTTTAGGGCCAAATCCACAACTCCAGAGTCGTGAGGCAACTGAGTGCGCATCAGCTCTGGGTCCCCATGGATCCGGTACTGGGACTCGATCTTCTTGGGAATGTGGGGATTACTTAAAGGCTTGGTCCAGTTCGCCAGCAATGTCTTTTTTAGGACATGATGCATGGGTACTGTGGACGCTTCCTTAGGTGGAGAACGATAGTCCAGGAGCTCAAACATTTCAGCCCTGGGCTCGTCCTCCACAACCACCGGGAAGGGGATGGCCGTAGACATCTCCCGGACAAAGGCCGCAAAAGACAGACTCTCGGGAGGAGAAAGCTGCCTTTCAGGGGAGGGAGTGGGATCAGAAGGAAGGCCATCAGACTCCTCGTCAGAGAAATATCTGATGTCCTCCTCCTCCTCCCACGAGGCCTCACCATCGGTATCAGACACAAGTTCACGAACCTGTGTCTGAAGCCGTGCCCGGCTCGACTCCGTGGAACCACGGCCACGGTGGGAGCGTCGAGAGGTAGACTCCCTCGCCAGCACCGGCGAAGCTCCCTCCGCCGACGTCGTCGGGGAGCCTTCCTGGGAGGCGACCGCAGTCGGTACCGCAAGTGGCACCGATGTCGGAGACCTCACCCCGGGCAAGGGGCCAGCCGGCGCCTCACTCGACGGTACCGGTGGCGCAAGCACCCCCAGTACCGGAGGGGAAGGGCGCAACAGCTCTCCCAGGATCTCTGGGAGAACGGCCCGGAGACTCTCGTGCAGGGCGGCTATGGAGAAAGACATGGAAGCCGATGCAGGAGTCGAAGTCAGAGTCTGTTCCGGGCCTGGAGGCTGTTCTGGGCTGTCCATGGTGGAGCGCATCGACACCTCCTGAACAGAGGGTGAGCGGACCTCCCGGTGCCGATGCCTGCTGGGTGCCGACTCCCTCGGCGACCCAGAGCTCTCGGTACCGACGCGGGAAGGAGACCGGTGTCGATGCTTCTTTGACTTTTTCAAACGAAGCATGTCACCGGAGCTTCCTGGTACCGACAAGGAGGACGTAGAATCCAGCCGTCGCTTCCTCAGGGCCGAGGCCGAAGAAGGTCGGTCTCGGGGGGGGGGGGGGGGGGGGGGGGGGGGCTGTACCGCAGGAGCCCTCAGGGTAGGGGGAGACCCACCCGAAGGCTCACCGCCACCAGCAGGGGAATGGACAGCCCTCACCTGCACTCCAGACGAAGCACCACCGTCCGACGACATCAGCACAAGTGGAGGTCCCGGTACCACCGACGCCGACGCAGCCTTCCGATGTCTCGGCCCCGATGATGCAGAGGGTCGATGCCTCGATGCACTCGATACAGTCGCGGCCGAGGGCGGAGGTCTTGACGCTGTCGACGTCGACGCACTCGATACTCCCGGTGCCGATGCCGACGAAGAGCCCGAGAACAAAACGTTCCACTGGGCCAATCTCGCTACCTGAGTCCTTTTCTGTAAAAGGGCGCAAAGACTGCAGGCCTGCGGGCGGTGCCCAGCCCCCAGACACTGAAGACATGACGCGTGCCTATCAGTGAGCGAGATTACCCGGGTGCACTGGGTGCACTTCTTGAAGCCGCTGGGAGACTTCGATGACATGGGCGGAAAAATCACGCCGGCGAAATCTAAACTCGTAATTGCGGTAAGGCACCAAAAAGAGGGGGAGAAAAAAACTCGACCCAAGGCCTCAAGGGGCCTACCCCGAAAACGAAAGAAAACTTATCGGGGCCAAAAACTAGAAATACGGGGAAGGGAAAAAGACTGAAAGGCCCTTCTCCGAAATCCCTTTATTTATTTATTTTTGAGCGAAAAAGTCAAAAGACGCACGAGGGTCAACTTAAGGGGCGCGAACGGCGCAAACACGACCGTACCGAGTGTGGACAAAAGAAGACTGACGAACACGAGCCGGTTCGGGCGGGAAGACGGCCGCGCATGCGTGGTGCGCATGGGCGCGAGGACTAGCAAAGGCCTTTGCTAGTGAAGTTTCCGATTGGAGGGGCTGCCGTGGATGTCATCCATCAGTGAGAACAAGCAGCCTGCTTGTCCTCGGAGAAAGAAATCTTACACATGTAAACAACAATTATATTCAGAATACAACCATGGAAACATTAATGGCAGGAACTCGTTACATTGCTAGCGCCCAATTCATTGCGTTAAGAAATGGGCCTTTTTTACTAGTTGACTATAAATTCTCACTTACTACTGCACCAGATCGAATTGCACTACTGACGATAAACCTTCATCAGACACTACCACTTTGCACTGTCAACCACCGACCTCCCTCAGCCCCCTTTGTAACATACAACTAATGCTAACATGAATATTAACAAATTGCTCTTAATAATCTATTTTCTTCCCCTAATCTACCACACACTGACAACCCCTCTCACAGACAATAGCTTACTTACATTACACAAACCCTGCAAACAGCAAATAAACAACACACCTGTCCAAAAGAATAACAACCAATTAAAAGGAAAACCTACTACACATGGGCACAATCAACAGAAAGGAAAGAAAGGACACAACAAACCCAGATACCAAGAGGATAGACAACTAATAAAAATTAACACATCTTCGTCCCCAATCGAACCCTACCAATTGATCCAACTGGGTTACATAAATGCCAGATCAGTAGTTAACAAAACAGCGACAATAACAGACTGGATCACAACAGACAACCTAGATCTTTTATTCATAAGTGAAACCTGGATTCATGACCTTAAAGACCCCATAATCTTAGATCTATGCCCCCCAGGCTACAGTATTACCCACTGGACAAGGAATGGGAAAAGAGGAGGAGGGATAGCTATAATCTACAGATCCCACTTCATCGTTACAGCGATAACCGAATCCATATTTCCCCAACTTGAAACTGCCTCAGTTAGAATCAATCATCTAACACTGCATGACCACCTAAACGTAGTGCTGTTTTATAGGCTACCAGGTAACTGGCAGGATTGCCAAACACACTTCATGGATTTTATATCTGACACATGTGTTTCTATCTGCGTTCGGCACCTAACCCTTACCGTTCAGTGAATCCAGACTGCCCCAATTTGACTGCCCCTATCGGACCGACCGTTCACTTGTCTATTAGATTGTAAGCTCTTTGAGCAGGGACTGTCTCTCTTTGTTAAATTGTACAGCGCTGCGTAACCCTAGTAGCGCTCTAGAAATGTTAAGTAGTAGTAGTATCTCCAATCTCCTTATAGTGGGGGATATCAACCTTCATCTTGAGGATCTGAACTCACGAAACGTGTGTGAATGCAGGGATATTTTCCAACTGTGGGATCTTCATTGGCCAAACATGCAGCCAACTCACACTAAAGGACACACACTAGACATCATTACATACAAATTCTCCTCGGACCTAAATCTCGTGCTAACAGATGAGTGGACAGCTATACCATGGTCCAACCACTACAAAGCAAACCTTTCCCTTCAATGGTGTATAAAAGATCTACACCACAAACAAGAACGATTAACTTATACCACGAGAGGTAAATAGACCCATTAACTTTCTGGCAACAATTCTATAATAACGAATGGACAGCATCAACGGATTCATACCAATTCCTTCAAGAATGGGACAATAGATGCAGAAGCATATTAGACAACATAGCACCTCTTCAAACCAGAACCTCACATAGAAAGAACTCAATACCTTGGGGTTCAGTGAAGAACTGAAAAAACTAAAAACATAAGTTAGAAGGTTAGAACGAGCATGGAACAAAAGGAAAGACGACTCCGCACTCAACGCCTGGAAACAACTACAAAGAAAATACAAATACACCATTAGACAAACTAAAAGATCATATTACAAAACTAAAATTGGACCAGGCTACAAGGATACACATAAACTTTTCCAACTCGTCAACAAATTATTACATACTACACCGGTTACTTCTAGCAACATAGACGCCCCATCAGTAGACAATCCTGCGAAATACTTCAAAGAGAAAATCGCAAAGCCATGACTCATGATACCTATCAATACCATCGACTACGTAAAACTCCTTGATTGCCTAGACCCAATCCCTGGTGAACATCCAGCTGACCGAACTTTGACCAACTTCAACATACTCTCGGATGATATCGTCTCCCAAGCGCTCAGGAAGATTCGCCAAGTCTCACTGCATACTAGACATATGCCCTAATAACCTCATAAAATTCGCCCCTCAACAACTCATATCAGACCTTACAATGCATTTGAACTATATGTTACAAAATAGACTCTTCCCAAAGGACAAGGAAATATTCTACTTACCCCAATGCCTAAAGATGCAAAGAAAAGTACAAGTGACTTAACCAATTATCGCAAAACCTTATAAGAATAGGTATATTTTTTAAAATCAAAATTCACTATTTATTATTATTGTCACACTATCATTCATCTAGTGCATATGAGATTATAAACAAACATATATAACATGATTTTTCTTCAATACAATATTTCTCATATGCTATTGCACTCTCAAAGTCCATGCAATGCAAAGTTCATTCCAATTGTATCCGTATTCTTCTAAAAGCCAGAATTATAAGATGACTATTTAATTTAACTTGAAGTTATCACAGTTTCTTCAAATCCTTATATACTCAGTAAAAGTCCTTTCTTACAGCTCTACACAGTGCTGTGTTTCGCCATCGGTGTCCTCAGGAGCTGTTTAAACATCACATTGCCTCAGCGATATATCACTCCAATTCATCCATTGTATATACGTGTAACAACTGCAATGGCTGTAAATATAATATAATACAACATCAATCTCATATCTGCTAGCTTAAATATTCTTAATTCATGTATCAAACCTGTATACTTACAATTACAAGATATTCATCATAATGCTCATTGACATAACCCTTCAGACAGGAGATCCATTGCATATGAGCTTTTGTTTCTCACTGACTAGATGACCACAGGATGAATCCACCCAATGGATCTCCTGTCTGAAGGGTTGGGTCAATGAGCATTATGATGAAGTTTTGTCAGTTTTTATCTGGCAGTAAAGGTAAATCATATGTAGAATACAGTTGCAGAATGTGATTCTTTGATTTTGTACATAGCATGTAGGAATTACATAGCTCCTTTGAGTCATTAGATGCTTGGACGGTGTGTACAGCTTCTGGCTTCTCTGTTGTCTCTGGTATGCTTCCTGATCCTGCAGCATTAATGGACTCCTGTGTTTTCATATCTCTCTGATGTTTCATTTCTTTTGTTTCCCTGGATGTCACTCCAGTGTCATTAGCAGAAGTATTGGCTTCATATCTGCTGTTTGGTAGCATCATCAGTGGTTTAAAAGTATTCCCCACTGAGCTGTGAGATGTTAGGTTCCCAAGGATAGTTTGGAATCGTGAGCCCTTGGGTTGCTGACGAGGAGCGGCAGCAGCAGGCAAAAACCCACCAACTAGGACTGAACAGGATACAGGATTCTCAAGCAGGGTACAGAAATTAGCGTGACTGGAACAATACTTCACCTGCGCTTGACCGCTGTTCCCTAGGGGTTGAGCCCCTAGGTGCAGGCAGCCGGCAGGACTTACTGGATGGAGTGGATCAAGACAAACTTGACTAGATAGGGTTCAGGGTCTCAAACAGGCAAGAAACAAACACAAGCTGGGCTAGAACAGGGTACAAGGTACAGGGTCTTAAACAGGCAGGAGACAAACACAAGCTGGGCTAGAACAGGGTACAGGGTCTCAAACAGGTAAGAAACAAACACAAGCTGGGCTAGAACAGGGTACAAGGTACAGGGTCTCAAACAGGCGGGAAACAACCACAAGCTTGGCTAGAACAGGGTTCAAGGTACAGGTCTCAACAGGCAGGAAACAACCACAAGCTTGGCTAGAACAGGGTTCAAGGTACAGGGACTCAAACAGGCAAGGAATACAGACTAGGGACACTAACTAAAAAACAAGGCTAACAAGACAAGGCAGAAGTGCACTAAGCACAAACACCAACCTGGACCTTTGGTGATGCAAAGGCCAAGCAGAAAGTTTCCAGGTGGCTAATAAGCCCATCAGCAGCAGAGCCTCAGCTGCAGCAATCTCAAGGCAGCTAAGGGTAAGGCTAGCTGCCAAACTTCCAAGCAAGACTGGAGGGCTAAAATATCTGGACCGGACCGAAAAGAGAGTCTGGAAAGTCAATGGCAGCCACCGGTTCTGGCCACCAGAGGGCGAGAGGAGCACAAACCAAGAAAACAGTCACAATCGTGACATGAGAGCACATCTTCCACTAAGGTTTCCACTTTTCTGGGATAAGAAGCTGGACTTGTTGGCCCTCCTTTACTTTTTGGTACTTGGCAGGTTGTCTGCCAGTCATTTTTGAAGTTTTAGTGGACCTCCAGTCCCAGAGAAGGTTGGCTGTGGTTCTGGCTGCTGTAAGAAATGAACCATTCTTGAAAGGCTGAAAATCCAGAAGCCTGCTCAGTCTCTCCTTAGGTTAGTTCTTCATTAGAAGAAGCATCCATTCCTTCTGCCCTTTGCATTAGCAAAAGATGTGGCATATACAGTGGTTCCTCTAATATATAATGAGTACACATGGAGGTGCTGAAATGCATTGTCTCGTGGTATGCAAATGGTGTGGTGCCATCTACAAGATATTAACTACTACATGTTAATTGTTCTAATTGCCTTTTCTTAAGTAGCACAACCAAGGTGTTTTCCTACATTTTCATGTATATTTTATCTCTTGTTTGTCCTGTTTGTCTGTCCTAATTAGATTGTAAGCTCTGTCGAGCAGGGACTGTCTCTTCATGTTCAAGTGTACAGCGCTGCGTACGTCTGGTAGCGCTGTAGAAATGATAAGTAGTAGTAGTATATTTTGTCATTTAAACTCCTAAAATTCAGGTGAGATGTAGTGCTTGATCTTCAGACCACTGTATAACAACTTATAGCAGCAGCTTCAGAGAGCATTTTCCATCTCACAGATAGGCTGCAGATAATACCTTCTCCTGCTTTAGACTTAGCCTGGCCTCAGAATGACATCCTATAGTATATCTCCTATCAAACTGAGCTCTCTTTTTCATCAAGCACTGCCATTTCCTCCCCTTTGAACTTCGTGGGTGTGGCTTGGATCTCTTTCAGGGAGAGAAAACTAACAACTTATAGCAGCAGCTTCAGAGAGCATTTTCCATCTCACAGATAGGCTGCAGAGAATACCTTCTCCTGCTTTAGACTTAGCCTGGCCTCAGAATGACATCCTATAGTATATCTCCTATCAAACTGAGCTCTCTTTTTCATCAAGCACTGCCATTTCCTCCCCTCACCCTCCCCACTGACAGTTTGAACTTCGTGGGTGTGGCTTGGATCTCTTTCAGGGAGAGAAAACTAACAACTTATAGCAGCAGCTTCAGAGAGCATTTTCCATCTCACAGATAGGCTGCAGAGAATACCTTCTCCTGCTTTAGACTTAGCCTGGCCTCAGAATGACATCCTATAGTATATCTCCTATCACCTTCTCCCACTATTCCAACCAGAGTTACACCTAATCACACTGACCACCCTTCAACATCTTCTGTCCTTCTGTGACTGTTCTCTTGTGCTTGACTGCTTAAATATTTTAAATTTAAATGCTTTACTTTTTGTCTATTAGATTGTAAGCTCTTTGAGCAGGGACTGTCTTTCTTCTGTGTTTGTACAGCGCTGCGTACACTTTGTAGCGCTCTAGAAATGTTAAATAGTAGTAGTAGTATTTTATTGCCCTTTAATGCTGGGGATTTTCCAATTGATTCTTTCAGAACCAAGGTAAATACCTGTGTTTCAATGAGTATGCAGCTAAGGTGGTATGTAAATAGATGTCCTTAGATTGTGCTGATACTGTGACCAGAGCACACTAAGAATCTTCCCGCCTTTTTCTATACGTATACATGCATGAGTAATGCCAAAGAAACCAGAGAAGTAGAAGATAACACACTGACTTCCATACGGGGAGTATCGTCAAAAGTGTTCTTAATAAAGAGCCTTAATAAAGAACACTTTTGACGATACTCCCCACGTGGAAATTAGTGTGTTATCCCCTAGTTCTCTAGTTTCTTTGGACTCTTGTAGAGGTTACATTCCTGTTCTCTTTTGGACGCATGAGTGATGCTCCATATCTGAAAAGGACCAGCGTGACTTATATAGAGGAGAATGAAGCAGCAAATACATTCCACAGTTTTGAGCCAAGTAGCCTAAAGTCTCTTATTAAATGCCCTTTTTGTATCCTATTTGCCACTTTGTATTGTATTTGTATGTATTGTCTCCATGGTGAGTAATGGTTTCTCTGTGGACAAATAGGTAAGTCATGCATGTAGGGCAGGAGTTCTCAACCAAATCCTCGGGACACACCTAGCTAGTCAAGTTTTCTGTATACTCACAATAAATATGCATGAGAAAAATTTGCATACAATGGAGATAGGGCATGCAAATCTCTCATATGCATATTCATTGTGGGTATCCTGAAAATCTGACTGGCTAGCAGGCTTATTTTCAAAAGAGAAGGGCGCCCATCTTTCAACACAAATCGTAAGATGGGCGTCCTTCTCAAAGGGTCGCCTAAATCGGCATAATCGAAAGCCGATTTTGGGCATCTTCAACTGCTTTCCGTCGCGGGGACAACCAAAGTTCACGGGGGCGTGTCGGAAGCATAGCGAAGCCGAGACTGGAGCGTGCTTAACACATGGGCATCCTCGGCCGATAATGGAAAAAAGAAGGGACATCCCTGACGAATACTTGGACGACTTTACTTGGTCCTTTTTTTTACGACCAAGCCACAGAAATGTGCCCTAAATGACCAGATGACCACTGGAGGGAATCGGGGATGACCTCCCCTTACTCCCCCAGTGGTCACTAAACCCCTCCCACCCTAAAAACCTTTTTTTCCAGCCTCTATGCCAGCCTCATATATCATACCCAGCTCCTTGACAGCAGTATGCAGGTCCCTGGAGCAGTTTTAGTGGGTACCGCATTGCACTTCAGGCAGGCGGACCCAGGCACATCCCCCCTACCAGTTACACTTGTGGTGGTAAATGTGAGCCCTTCAAAACCCACCACAAACCCACTGTACCCACATCTAGGTGCCCCCCTTCACCTCTAAGGGCTATGGTAATGGTGTACAGTTGTGGGGAGTGGGTTCTGGGGGCGGGGTTGGGGAGCTCAGCACACAAGGTAAGGGAGCGATTCACCTGGGAGCCTTTTATGAAGTCCACTGCAGTGCCCCCTAGGGTGCCCGGTTGGTGTCCTGGCATGTGAGGGGGACCAGTGCACTACGAATGCTGGCTCCTCCCATGACCAAATGGCTTGGATTTGGTCGTTTCTGAGATGGGCATCCTCGGTTTCCATTATTACCGAAAATCGGGGACGATCATCTCTAAGGTCGACCTAAATGTTGAGATTTGGGCATCCCCGACTATATTATCTAAAGATGGACGCCCATCTTGTTTCGATAATACGGGTTTCCCCGCCCCTTTGCAGGGACGTCCTCAGGAAAACTTGGGCACCCCATTCGATTATGGGTTGAACTGGGTTGAAAATCCATGATGTAGGGTGATATCATCTAAGAGTGCCAACGATGAAGGTGCCACAGCTGCGTAGAAGCTTTAAGCTCTAATGCATATATGCAGTGTATTACACATTGCCCACTGGCCATGTGAAATCCCCTCTGCCTTTTTTTTTCTTCTGCAAAGCAGGCAAGATGGGTCCTGCAGTACTTTGACTTTTTGGTGAATTGTCTCCATGGTTAGTAATAGTATTTGTGGTGTTGGTTTCCATGACAATCTAGATTTAAGACGAGTAGTTCGCCATATTGCAACTTATGATTGACAATCAGGGAGTAATAATATATTATTATTCTCTGAAGACAAGCAGTTCACCGTAGTCACAAGTCATGTGACTGTGTTCAGCACAGAAAGGACATCTCTTCCAGGAAAGCCTAAAGGCCTATACTACACATGCATGGGAATTCCCATGCTGGCACAATCCCCATTCATGCCTGGACATGAGTTCAACCTCCCATGCTAAGGGATCATTCAACTGGTCTTCAGAGGTCCAGTTATGGGTCTTCAGCATTAACCTACAAAGAACCATGAAGAATACTAGTTCTCCTATTACGCCAGGGAGTCCCAAACCTGTCCTGGGGAAACCCCAGCCACTCAAGTTTTCAGGATATCCACAATAGATATGCATGAGATAGATTTGCATACCAAAGGGGCAGTGTATTCAAATCAATCTCACGAATGTTCATTGTGGATATCTTGAAAACCTGAATGGCTGGTGTTCCCCCAGGATAGGTTTGGGAATCACTGTATTAGGCCATTCCCATTACTGCCATCTGCAATCTTTGGGGAAGAGGTAAACAGGTGTATCAAGGATGTGCTTGCTCGGTCTATCAAGTACACCAGTGTTCAAATGCCAGGTGTTGCATGTAACCACACAAAAAATGGGGTTAATAACAATAACGCAAGAGGCTCGAACTTTCCTCCTGGGTTTAGTGTTGAAAGTAAGCAAACAAGAGCCGTCATTCTAGGTCAGACCAAAGGTCCATCAAGCCCAGTATCCTGTTGCCAGCAGTGGCCAAAACAGGTCACAAGTACCTGGAAGGATTCCAAAAAGTAGATAGGCTCGATGGTGCTTTGGCCCAGGGATAACCAGTGATTTACCCCAAAAATCTACCTTAATAGTTGTAATTATTTTTTTTTATGTACATGTCTATTAGTTTTACAAAATCTAATATACATTGCATAACATATACCAAATACAGCACAATAAAGCTGGTAGCTGGTAATTACAAAAACTGTAATTGTCATGTAGTATTCTGATAGAAACAACCTCTCTATCCACTGCTTAGCTTAATAATGAAGCTCCTGTGTAGAACAGTGTCGAAAACCCTTATTAAAACCTAAATATATGACATCCAGCACCCACCTCTGATTCTGTAGCCAACTTGTCAAAGATATTGATCATATTTGTTTGATATGATCTCTGTCTGGTAAAACCATGCTGCTTTGAATTGTAGAACTTGCTACATTTAAGTTATTCCATGATTGTTTCCTTTAGGTGGTCATGCTGTAAATGTAGCCATTACAGATATCAGACTGACCTACAGTTTCCAGCTTCCCGTTTATTCCCATTTTTCTGCCTGTCTTTATCCAGTATTTTGGAGCCACTCCTGTTTAAAAAAAAAAAATAGCTCAGCAGAATTATCACTAGAGCTGCCAGAACCTCTGAGCTTCTTTTTCTCTCCCAGGATATATCACATCCAGTCTCTATAGCTTTGTTCATGGTTAATTTTTACCAGTTCTACACAAACCTTTTCTTCTGTAAATGGGCAGTGGAACATCTTTTTGGTTGGAGAGGCCAAATAAACCATTTCTTCTGTAAAGGGGCAGTGGAACATCTTTTTGGTTAGAGCGGCCAAATAAACCAATCTCTGGCCCCTGCTCCCAAGCTCTCTAGTTGTTAATGCTATGTTGGGCGAAATATTGGTAGGGTCATGGCCAAATGGCCCATCACATTCCACTGCCTATGGATGTCCATGTGAAATACTTGCAAAAATACTCAAATAGATACATTTGTTCAGCATTCACCATGAAAGCTCTTTCCTTGTCCCCTTCCTTCTCCAAGTCTTACAATTTCAGTTATGTACTTCTTCTCTTCACTGATGTATTTGAAAAATAAAAGTCAGGTTTCAGGTTTATTAAAGATTTGCTATCCTGCACATCAAAAAATATATCTATGCGGCTTACAAAATTAAATATAAAGAAGGTAGAAGGAAGAGACAAGAAGAGGGGGAGAAATAACTCAGGAAGGGAGGAAATAGAACTCCATTGTTTAATAAAAAGAGGGTACTAGTAGTTGATAGAGACAGGGAAGGGTAAATAAGTCTGGGCCGACCAGCAAGCTCCAGCCCAAAGACAGTCTTAGGGTATCAAGAAGGCATCCTGGAAAAGGAATGTTTTGAGGTCTGTTTTGAATTTAGTCAAAGTGGTCTGGGATTTAAGATAAAGGAGGAGGGCATTTCATTGTGCAGGGCCTACAACTGAAAAAACGGAATCACGTGTGGTATCATACCTGAAAGTGTTGCTGGGATGAACGAAGGGCACTTTGGGAAGAGTGTAGAGACAGAAATTGTACTAGAAAATGGGGAGCACCGGAATGTTTAATTTTGAAGACCAGTAGATTTGTGTTAAGTGATCCTTTGGGTGACTGGTAGCCAGTGTGCATCCCTTGAGAAGGGGAGTGACATGATCCAATTATTTTGAGCCTGTGATCAGTTTAATAGAAGTGTTTTGGATCAGTTGCATGTGACATAGATCTTGTTGCCATAGTCCCTTGTTTAATGAGTTACTGTTTTGTTATATTTGTACTCCGCACTTTCCCACTCATGGCAGGCTCAATGTGGCTTACATGAGTTACAGTAGTCCATTTGCGAAATGACCAGAGAATGGACTTATATGTTGAGGGCTGAAGGATGAAGAAGTGAGCTAATAGACCGAATCATGTGAAGTTTAAAGAAACAGCGCCAGGTCAGAGAGGAAAGTTGTAGTCGGAAACTCAGAAAGTGATCAAGGAGGATTCTGAGCATTTTAGAGATGAGACAAGAGGGAAGTCAGATCGTTATGGGGAATCTTTATTGTATGCCTTTATGAATAAGTAGGTCTTTAATAACTTTCAGAAGGTTGTCAGGTTGTGTGTTGTTTTTATGGCGATCGGTAATTCATTCCATAGTTGTGTGCAGGTGAATGAGAAACTGGATGTATGTACAGACTTATATTTAAGTCCTCTGTAATTGGCATAATGAAGGTTTAAGCAGGTGCGTGATGAACTTTTGTTGTTTCTCTCTGGTAAGTCAATTAGGTCTGACATGTATGATGGGGCATCTCCATAAATGATTTTATGGACCAAGGTACATATCTTGAATGCAATACGATCTTTCAGTGGGAGCCAATGCAGGCTTTCTCTAAGGGGTCTGGCACTTTCATATTTCGCCTTGCCAAATATTAATCTGGCTGCGGTGTTCTGGGCTGTCTGGAGTTTCTTGATGGTTTGTGCCTTGCATCCCGCCTATAAGGAATTACAGTAGTCCAAATGGCTCAGAACCAATGATTGCACCAATAAGCGAAATGTCTCTCTTGGGAAGAAAGGTCTTGCTCTTCTGAGCCTCCACATTGCATAGAACATTTTCTTTGTGACATTTTTCACATGGCAGTCTAGATTAAGATTGCGATCAATTGTTACGCCTAGGAGTTTCAGGGTGTTCACAACAGGGAAAGTATGGTTTGGTGTGTTTATGTTGGGATAGTTGATTTTGTTATATTGCGATGATAATATTAGGCATTGTGTCTTTTCTGTATTCAGCTTTAGTTGGAAAGCGTCTGCCCATGAGTTCATAATTTGGAAGCTGCAATTTATTTTGTCTGCAATTTCTGATAAGTCCTTTTTGAACGGAATATATATTGTCACATCATCGGCGTAAATATATGGATTTAGGTCTTGGTTAGACAATGCTTTGGCCAAAGGTAACATCAGTAGATTGAAGAGAATCGGTGAAAGCGGAGATCCCTGAGGCACACCACATTCCGGTCTCCATGGTGATGATATGATTGATTTAGATATTACCTGGTATGTTCTTGTTGTTAGAAAACTATGAAACCAATTCAATACATTTCTTCCTATTCCAAAATATTCTAGAATGTTTAATAGAATATCATGGTTAACCATATCAAACGCGCTGGACATGTCGAATAGTAACAGAAGGACATTATTACCAGCTGCAATAATATGGAGAAATTAGATCTTACCTGCTAATTTGCTTTCCTTTAGTCCCTCCGGACCGGACCAGGATTGGACTGATGGGTTGTGCTCGCCTACCAGCAGGTGGAGACTGAGAAAAAACTCTGACTCTAGAGAGCCAATAGGAGCCCTGGCCATGTGACCTTAGCCTCAGTATTTGAATAACAAAGCAGGAAAGAAAGAAAGACCTTCTGTGCCGTATGGAATCCTAGCAGCCACAAAGCACTCGGCAACGCCAAGTATCAGAGCTCACCAGCAACTCTCACCAGAGAAGTGGTATGGCCCGATATGTATTACAGCTCACCAGCAACTCTCACTAGAGAAGTGGTATGGCTCACTTGTACTATAGCTCACCAGCAAATCTCACCAGAGAAGCGATATGGCTCACATGTAATATAGCTCACCAGCAACTCTCCCCAGAGAAGTGGTATGGCTCACGTATAATATAGCTCACCCGCAACTCTCACCAGAGAAGTGGTATGGCTCACTTGTCTTATAGCTCACCAGCAACTCTCACCAGAGAAATGGTATGGCCCACTTAAGATTTTATATATATTCCATCAACTGAGCTTACCAGCAACTCTCACCAGAAAAGTGGTAAATCATATTTAAGGTTTTATAGATATTCCAGCAACTGAGCTCAGCCACAACTCTCACCAGAGAAGTGGTATGGCGTATTTAAGGTTTTATAGATAGATTCCAGCAATTGAGCTCACCAGCAACCACCAGAGATGTGGTATAGACCACGTAAAGTTCTGTATATATATAGTATTGTTCCACGAATCGTAAAGGAATGAATACACTTCCTACTGAATACACTTCCTACTTAATAAAAGAAGCTAAAGAGTAGAGAGAACATGGGAGGGGCCTGGTCCGGTCCGGAGGGACTAAAGGAAAGCAAATTAGCAGGTAAGATCTAATTTCTCCTTCCTTAGCGTCCCTCCGGACCGGACCAGGATTGGACTGATGGGAAGTACCAAAGCAGTAATCTGAAGGGAGGGACCCTATGAAAACTGCAGAGAAATGTTCATGCTGCATAGACCACCTGGCGACAACTAACATGTAGTGTGTCCCAATGAGCAAAATAAAATGAAACTAGGACTAAGTTGCCAACTTACCAATGTGCACCGAGAGCACCAAAAATCGCCGTAGTAAGAATAGAGCCCGCTTCTGAAGTTGTGGAATATGTTGTAATACGCTGTGGAACTGCCCTCTCAGCGAGAAGAGAAATAGACATTCTCATTTCCTTGATCCTTCGCGATATAGCGGGTTAGAAACAATGAAAAACTTTTACGCCTACTGGCTAGAAGGACAAAACCAATAAGAAAAAACCGATTGGGAAAGGTGAAAACTTTAAACTACAGCAGACCGAAAAGAAGTTACCAACTGTAGAAGTATTCCACACATAGATCTACTTGCTGCAATGGCTACTGGGAAATACTGCTTGAAGAGGAAAACTTTATAGAAAAAGTTATGGCTACTAGAAAACAGAACTTTAAGAGTCTGTTCACCTAGTTCACCTAGCTGGTGGACGAAGCGGGAGGTACAGGTGCAGGACTCCTTTAAGAAACCGCTTTGACAGTGGATGCTGCATAAGCGTGCGGTTGTCAACAGTATCATGCATCACTGATAGAGCTGCCAAATGAACTCTAATGGATGAGTAAGACAGACAAGATTTCGCAAGATGCAGAAGATATTCCAAAACATGCAAAATGGATACTGTTTGTGGAATGAAGTGGCGAGAGGAGTACCACAGAGTGAACCGTCGCCACTTTGATTCATAGGACTTTAATGTAGATTTCTGTCTGGAAGCAATTAAAACTTGAAGTACTTCCTGCGAAAATATCAAAGATGTTGCAGACCCAGTAACCACGCCATAGTTTGAGTGACTGGGGGTCCGGATGTAGAAGGGTGCCTTGGTTCTGCGTAAACACCTAGTGAGATGATGGAAGAAACGCATAAAGAAGGTTGAAAAACCCCTGCTGGACGTTGGCATCTGTCCCTGTCTCCGTCAAGACTGTTGCTGAACGGAAGAAGCAAGAAATGTTCGTGAGCCTGAAGGCAAAAAGAGATAGCCCTGAAGTGTCGCAGTGAGGAAGTAAGGCTGAAAAAATGAGAGTCCATTCACCTAAACGCAGGGTGACACAACTAAGAAAAAATGAGTACAAACTCAAGAGTATACTCTTAACTCCTCCTTGGCGGATGACATAACCCATTGCCATGGCAAGGACCAACATAGCTCTCTCCACCTTGTTTGTCAGTAGGGAAAACAAAATTCACCCGAAGGTAAAACGAATTGCTGAGGTCCCCCAGAAAAAAAATATATAAAAACAAGCTTCTGCCAAAAAGTGTACTGCACGAAGCATCCCAATGACAGAACTAAGGTTCTTGAGATAACTAGATGACACTTAAATAGCGCGATTGATGACCCTGAGATTCGCAATAGGATGAAGGAAAATTCCTTCTTGGGCATTAGAAAGTAAAATTGCATTCTGCAGAATAGAGCGAGAAAATGGCCGAAGGCCCAAGGTCACCAAGAAAAATATAAACTGGGATGTTTGCAGAGGAGACAAAAGACTGTGCGCCAACCTGACTAAACAAAGAGAAAATCAGAGATATCTGATGAGAGATCAAATGAGAGATCAAATGAGAGGCCTGGCTACAATCACCACCCAACCTAGAGACTGTAAGAAATGCAACACCCGGTGCGTGACCTGAGAACTCTGCTGATAAGACTTTCTCCAATTAGGCAGTCGTCTAGGTAAGAATGAAATGACCCTAAGAGCGCAATGAACATCCTCTTAGATCTATAAAAGAACGGAAGAGAGAGTACTGCTGAAAATGACCGGTTAATGCATAAGCAAAAAACTAGCCATTCTCTGGACCCTGAGGAGAAGAGGAAGGGTGACCAAGGACACCAGTTAAATAGGGCTACAAACTCCAACCCTATCTCTATGGCGTTCCATAGTTGGGTAAGTTCTGAATATAGAAAGTTCTGAATATAGGAGTCCACCAGCTATGGTAGTACGCTCCGGACAGAAAAAAATTGTCCCAGTATGAACGTCTGATTCACCGGCCTGTAATTTCTTGGATCTCCCTAATCCACATACCACTAATCCACGTACCACGGTCATGCGTCCTCCCTCACTGAGATGTAGATTGTAAGCTCCTTTGAGCAGGGAACGTCCTTCTTTGTTAATTTGTACAGCGCTGCGTAACCCTAGTAGCGCTCTAGAAATGTTAAGTAGTAGTAGTAGTAGTAGTACCAGACTCACACCCAATAGATATGAATGTTGAGCTTGTTTCAGGTTAAAACACCGAACCTAGGCCCAGGGTCCCCAGTGTTCCTAGTGGTGAACAGCCATGGCAAATATTGTATGCGTTAGTTTGCAGAATTACTGCAAAGCCTTGCTTTTGGAGCAGAGATTTCTGTTCGATACTCTCGTGAGAGGTTTTTTTTTTTTTTTTTTTTCTTTAATGCTGTTCTGGCTGTAGAAAGGTGGACATTTGAGCTTCCCCAGAATGGCAAAACTTATGTACCTATGCCCATTAGATATGAATGCTGGACTTGATGGACTTTAGGCCTTACCCAGCATAACCATACTTATGTACCTATGGTATAAATACACAGGAAGTGAGTGAATCCCCTTCCAATTGAAAGAACACTCTGGAGTGAAGGCGCATAGAATGAAAATGAAAAAGGACAAACTTGGAAATTACCTGTAACGAAAAAAGTGAAGTTGTGCCACAGCCACTTGGTGAAGGCAGTGTAGACAAGACTGTATCTGAATTCAAGAAAGCTTGATATAACATCAGGTCTCTAAGGAAGAGGAAGAGATAGCAGATGGTATGTATAGGCATACTGGACCAAACCAGGATGTTTATAATCTGCCAATGCTGAACTGATAGAGTAGAGACAAACACGAGTAGATGGTTTGAGGACCGTCCACTATCTTTAAGTGAAAGGATGACTTTATTCTCTAAGTGACCATATGTCCTGTAAAAACCAGAAGAAAGCTAAAATGAAATATGAGAGGCTTCAAGGCAGTTGGAAAAGAAGGGAAGACATGAATAAAGCATGCCTGCTAAGGCAGCTGAGTGACTGGGAGCTTGGTAGACAGGACTGTCCCTCAGAGAATATGAAAGAGCTGATATATCCCCATGGCATCTGAACAATATACTGTATGCCTCTAGAGAAGGCTTCTTAAAGCCGGAAAAAGAAAACACTGTATAACACTACAGCCATTGAGAGTGATTGTCTGTTAAGTTCTTAAAACACTATATAACATCATAGGCATGGAGTAAAATGCTTGAAAGGAACTAAGATATTATGGTCAGAATTGCAAAGTACCAATCAATTGACTCTTAGACAATGTAGTCCTATTCATCAGGGAATGAGAAAGACAGAAATTTACTCTATGCCTATAGAGAAAGTTTCTAAAGTTCTTAAAACACTGTATAATACTACAGCTATTGAGGAAAATGCTTGAAATGAATTATGATATTATATTATGATAAGATGTAGATTTTCCACCAGGCAATGAAAAATGACTGAGCACCAGAAAAAACTAGTGTTAACAGCCCCGTGATACATAGAAATTTAAAAGAAGAAAAGCTTGTTATATATCCATATATGAAAGGAGCCCCCTTTCAACCAAATATTGCCTGCTGATGTGAAGAGCATTTTAGAATACGCCGTTCAGCACATACAAAAGTGTACACATTTTGGAGCCGAACTGCTCTATGAACTGCAGCCTTACCTTCAGCAGAGAGATCCCCGACTGATAAGATGGAGGGAGAAACAAAATGGCCGCTGTTCGCGCCACTGGCCCCGTGGCAATCGACAGCGCGCCCGACACCTCCGAACAAGCGGAGCCCAGTGGAACGTTGAAGAAACAACAGCCGGCGAAAAAGGCCCCGAAAAAACCGGAGGCAGCACCGGACCCGAAGAAACCTAGAAGGGAGAGCAAAATTTACACGTTCCGGCTGCGTGAACTGCGCGACGCTGACCGACAGCAGCTGTTTGAACTTTTAAGCCATATCGGAAAAAAACAGGTGGCCGCGCTTACGCGGTTCGCACCTTTCTTTTTTTTTTTCTTTTCATTTGTTTAAACTGCCGCCGCCGCCAAAACGCAAGAAAATGGAGGAAATTAAATCTGACGAGAAAAATCGCTGTTTAAAGTCACAGATACTGAATTATTTTCTTCTGTTTGTTTTTTTTTTTTATAACCCCTCAATCATAATAAAACACTGGAGCTGCCTGCTCGTTAGAAGTCTGGGGAAAGAAGGCTGCTTCTTTGAATTTCCTTTTATTTGATTTAATTCTTTTAAAGCAGCTACCTGTTAAAAGTGGCTGCCTCTCCCAAGACGGTACACCTTTCCAGAGAAAGGGACGGCCCTTCCCTGCTAAGCCAGGGAGATGGGGAGGAAGGGGGGTGGACTCGAGACACCCGAGTTTAACACCCCCGAGGCTGTCAAAGAAAGAAGAGAAAGGAAACCCTGTCAAGCCTCTAAATAAGATTCCAGGCACAGAAGAATTATCACAAATATCTGTAATATCTAAAGAGAAAAGGAGAGAGACTAATGGGCTCACTTCCTACCTGCTGGGAGACTGAGAAAATACTGAGGCTAAGGTCACATGGCCAGGGCTCCTATTGGCTCTCTAGAGTCAGAGTTTTTTCTCAGTCTCCACCTGCTGGTAGGCGAGCACAACCCATCAGTCCAATCCTGGTCCGGTCCGGAGGGACGCTAAGGAAGTTTGAATTTGGTTATGAGTGTTATTAGAACTGTTTCTGTGCTGTGATTAGCACGGAATCCAGATTGGAAAGAGTGTAGTACTGAGAAGTTGTTCAAGTAGTCTGTAAGTTGTTTAGTTACTACACTTTCCATTAACTTGACTACTAGAGGGATGGATGCCACTGGATGATAATTAGTTATATCATTTAGCTTTTTCTTCTAGTCTTTGGGAATTGGTGTCAGTAGGATATTGCCTTTATCTGTGGGGAAAAAGACCGTGTTGAAGCATGTGATTTAAGTAAGAGATGAGATCTGTTATGAAACACTGAGGGGCAGATTTTATTAAGTAGCTGGGGCATGCATCCAGTTTGCAGTGGGATTTGGAGAATTTGTTAATCATTTAGGTGACTAAGAGGCATATTTTCAAAGCACTTTGGGAGGCTAAGTTCCATAGGTTTCTACGGAACTTTGGGAGGCTAAGTGCTTTGAAAATGAGCCCGAATGGGGCTCATTTTCAAAGCACTTAGCCTCCCAAAGTTCCATAGAAACCTATGGAACTTAGCCTCCCAAAGTGCTTTGAAAATATGCCTCCAAGTCTTCCCTTAATAAATGGAAATTTGTCCATATTCTATCTGCTGGATATTCATTGGCTGTCGGATATAAATAGTCGATGAATTTTACATAGTTGGAGGAATTAGTTGGCAAGGTGGATCTTAGTTTGATGATTTTCTCATTAAAGTAGGTGGCTAGATCGTCTGCTGATGGGGTATCCATGTTAGATAAGGTGGCTGGTGTAACGTCTAAAAGGTTATGTACAAACTGAAATAATTTATGTAGGTCCATATTGTTTTGCCCTATTTTGGAGTTGTAATATGACCTTTTATATTGTCTGGTAGAATATTTATATTTAGTTTCCATGCAGTGAAAGTTTGATCATCTTTCTTCTTATTCCATGCACGTTCAAGTCTTCTTGTTTGGGTTTTTAATGTTTTCAGGTCATCGTTAAACCAAGGAAGTGATTTGTTTCTTCATGATGATCTTGTTTGTATTGGTGCTATTGAATAAAGTATATTCTTGCATCTCATGTCCCAGTTAAGAAGGTATTGACGGGACTCTTTTTGAGTTGACCAGTCATTACTGTAGAACTGATGCCAGAATATTGTTGGATCGATGTGACCTCTGGTGGTAAAAGTTTTTCGTTCTTGTTTCTGAATTAGGTTTTTTATTATCCATTGCATGGATATCTTTAATTTGAAATGGTCTGACCAAGGTACATAAGTAATGCCACACTGGGAAAAGACGAAAGGTCCATCGAGCCCAGCATCCTGTCCACGACAGCAGCCAATCAGGCCAGGGGCACCTGGTGAGCTTCCCAAACGTACAAACAATCTATACATGTTATTCCTGGAATTGTGGATTTTTCCCAAATCCATTTAGTAGTGGTTTATGGACTTGTCCTTTAGGAAACCATCTAACCCCTTTTTAAACTCTGCTAAGCTAACCGCCTTCACCACGTTCTCCGGCAACGAATTCCAGAGTTTAATTACGCGTTGGGTGAAGAAACATTTTCTCCGATTTGTTTTAAATTTACTACACTGTAGTTTCATCGTATGCCCCCTAGTCCTAGTATTTTTGGAAAGCATGACCAGTTTATATCTGATATGGTAAATATTTGATCAGGAGAGAGTTTGTGTGTGAAGAGGTCAAGTGCATGTCTGTACGCCACTAAGTAAGAATGGTATAGAGAATGTCCTATTAGGTGATTCTGAAAATAAAAGAGCTTTAGATTTTTCAGGGTTGAGTTTCAGTTTGTTATCATTGAGCCAGATTGTTACCTGCAAGACTTTGTCATTAAGAGAACTGATTTCTTGGGAATTTGCTGGGTCTAGTGGCGTTAGTATTTGAATATCATCTGCATAAATGTAACCTGTTAGACCTATGGACTGAAGAAGAGTTAAGAGAAGTGCCATAAATATGCTGAATACAGCTGGTGCAAGTATGGAGCCTTGCGGTACTCCACTGATAATATGCCCTGGTGATATACCTGGTATCTCCTGGATGATAGATATGAACTAAACCAATCTAAGACCTGACCTATAATACCAATACAATGAAGTCGTTGGAGTAAGATGGAGCGATCCACAAGACTGAACACGGCTGAGAGATCAGGTGACAGAAGAAGCACAGAATTAGATTGATCTAAGTGATAGCATATGAATGTGGTCACCCCTAAAAGGGAAGTCTCTGTACTATAGTGTTGTCTAAAACCAGTCTGGTTCTGATGAAGTACATTAGTTTTGTCAATGAAATCATTGAGCTGAGAGTGGACAATGGTCAATCAATTTAGCGTCAATGAAAGGTAGGTTGCTTTCTCTCTTTAGCTGTCTTTTCTTCTGCTCTTGACTTTAAAACAGGGTTGGTCCTGCCATTAGGTGGACTAGGTATCTGCCTTGGATAGCAAAACTTGGAGCCTGGCATTGTGGACAGCAGTACTTTCATACCGCTCTAAGCACAGCACATAGCTTTTAAGCACAGGCTTATGCTCAAATGCTGCCACTTCTACCCATACAACCGGAAATTTGTGTCAGAGGAGGGCAGGAGATAGCAGTGCTTGAGTGCAGAACTGTGCTCAAGGCTTTGCTTTGCACTTTTACTGCTACATTGACAGAGGAAGGGAAGGGGGAGAGATGATATATTGGCCATCTGGGAGGGGGTAAGGAAGACAAGATGAGATATGGTGGCCACCGGTGGGAAATGGGGTAGGGGAGATGCTAGAAACTTGAGTGTAGGCAAGGGAAGGTAAGATGCTGAACTATAGGATATGGCTTTGAGCCACCTCAGGAGAAAGGGGAATAGAACTTTGAGTTGACCAGATTGTGGCAGAAGGGGAGAGGAGGACCACAAGCCTGAAAGTTTGCCTAGGGTGTCAGATAACCTTCAGCCAGCCTGCTTTGGAGTCCCGACTACCTTCATTTTTTCTCCCCAGTCATGCTAGATATTCTTCCCTGGCCTCCTCTTTTTTTAAATCTCTTGTGCCTTTTGAAGGCTGATAATTTTTACCCTTACCTTGCATTTTGGAAACCTGTACTTGTCTCTTTCCTCTTAGTTTCATTTACTTTCCTGTGCTGCACTGGACATGTTTCATTTTCAATTAGCCCTAAAGTAAAAAAAAAAAAAAAAGCGCACAATCAGGGCTTTCTTCTCTGTTTTATGTAATGCTGTTGTATCCAGCCTTCAGCTTTTAAAACAGATGGTCTATGAATAAAAAGATTGATAGACTGAGGACAGTTAGAGTAAGAAATAAAGAATTTAATTGATAGTCCAACATCTTTGACCTCTGTTGCCCCCCACAAGAAATACATAAAGCAAGAGACTTGTCTCTCTTTTGTTCTAAATAATTTATTAAAATCTGCTCACTTTTTCTCATTTTATATCAGTTTGATTGTCTGCATAGATGGTAAATTATAAATGATGTGCTTTCATGTTGTAATAACACCTTACAGTTTATTGGCCCCTGCCACCTGCCCTGGTATATATCCTCTCCCTGCATTCTCTTCTTTCCCACTCTGATATAGTGATTGGCTACCGATTCAGTTTGTTACTTGGCAGTTCTCTCTTACTCCTTTTCTCTTCATGTCAATCAGAATCAAGCTGGCATCTGGCACGATCAACCTTTATTCACACTACTTGGGGATTTTCTCCTCTGTATTATGGTAGCTGCCACCTCCCCCACCCCCTACCCCCATACATAGTAACATAGTAAATGATGGCAGATAAAGACCTGTACGGTCCATCCAATCTGCCCAACAAGATAAAATCATTTTACATGGTATGTGATACGTTATATGTATACCTGAGTTTAATTTGTCCTTGCCATTCTCAGGGCACAGACTGTACAAGTCTGCCCAGCACTCTTCTTGTACTAAAGTTTCTGAAGCTAACATCGAATCCCTTTAAAATTTACACTCATGCCCATCCATGTCTATTGTCATGATCAGGACACAGACCATAGAAGTCTGCTCTGCACTGGTTTTGCTTCCCAATTACCGGTGTTGCCACCCAATCTCCACTAAGATTCCCTGGATCCAAAAAATCATTTGAGAGTCTGTCACTGCAATGACCATGCTGGACCAGATCAGGACCCTTTGTAACTGTACAGTCTTGGGCCCTGACTCTGGCTAGACAGGATTAACTTCCACACAATAACCGCAGCTCCCCACCTACCCTGAGACATGTAAATACTGTGGGCCCAATATTCAGCTGGTGGTGATCAGCGTTTTGCTGACTGCTGCTGGCATTATACCGGGAAATTCAATGCCAATCCATATCCAGGCTCTAGCATTGAATTTCTGGGTATACAAAGCAGCCAAAATATAACCAGTTAAGTGTGACATTGAGCACTTAACTGGCTATAAAGAACCGCATAAAGACAGGACTGCCTTTTATGCGGTCAACTTTAACCAGTTAGGTGCCGACTCCACCCTTGGAACGCCCCCAAGGTAGCCAGTTTCGGCTTGGGCACTGACTGGGCATTTTCAGCAGCACTATCCGGTTAAGTGCCATTGAAAATGCCTGGTTAGCCCCAGAAAGGCAATTTAAACAGCCAGGAGCCTCTCCTGACCATTTAAATCGTTTTGAATAACATGCCCTGCCTTTGCAGCAACTACTGCTCTTGGTGTCCCTACAACATTATTCCTGGGGCCCCTCCCCAGCATCTCATTACTTTAAAGTCCTTTCCCTTACACTTCACTGCACCATCCCCCCCCCCCCCCAAAAAAAAAAATCACTGCTCTTGGGGCCCCTCTCCTGCATCTCACTGCACCCAGCATTGGCGTAGCCACAGGTGGGCCTGGGTGGGCCAGGACCCACCCAACAGTAGCAAAAGTTTAGTGGTAGCTGGTGGGATCCCAAGCTCGGCCAGCTGAAGACTTCCGCCTGATGGTAACGAAAATGCTACTCTCTGTGATACCGGCACCTGCGTATGTTCAGTTTTCAGCTTATGTCTGCTGCAGACTGCCAAGGTGGAAAGAAGCGTTTTCCCACCAGCTGAGATATTTTTTTGGGTGGTGGTTGGGGGAAGAAGGTGAAATTAGATCTTACCTGCTAATTTTCTTTCCTCTAGACCCTCCAGACCGGTCAAGACGCGTGGGTTATGTCCTCCTACCAGCAGAGGGAGACTGAGAAACACTGAGCTTTTGAATACTGTATATATAACCTGTGCAGTACATCCACTAGCCAGTATAACCCTGACAAAGCAGAGAAACCAAAACAGCAACTACAACTAACAACCCTGTACGTGGTCACTGCCAACCGGACACTTTCTTCATATCTTTCATTGTGCCCTTTTTATTGTGTGTGCTTCCACAGGTGGACTCTCAAACACGGTCACACCTAACCAGACTCAGACCAACAAAAGTCTGAAACATAGAAACCACACTCAACAGCTGCCAAGATAGAACAACAAAGAGACCAGACCAAACAAAACCTCCTGGCCTAAAGTACAGACAGGGCGGGCCTTGACCGGTCTGGAGGGTCTAGAGGAAAGAAAATTAGCAGGTAAGATCTAATTTCACCTTCCTCTACGACCCTCCAGACCGGTCAAGACGCGTGGGAAGTACCAAAGCAGTAAACATCCTAAGGGCGGGAACCACGAAGGCCAGAGGTCAACACTGCAGCCCCAAAGCCTGCCTCGTCCTTGGCATGCACATCAATCCTGTAATGCTTAACAAACGAATGCAATGACGACCAAACCGCCGCTCGACAAATATCTAACGGCGGAATCATACTACTCTCCGCCCAGGAGGTCGCCATTCCCCTGGTAGAATGAGCCGAAAATTCCTTAGGGACCACGCGGCCCTTCAGCAAATACGCCGACGCAATTGACTCTTTCAACCACCTAGCTATTGTAGCTTTGGAAGCTGCCGCACCCTTTCTTGCACCACCATGGAGAACGAACAAGCGATCAGACAGTCTATAGTGCCGAGTTCTGGAGATATAACAGCGCAAGACTCTTCGCACATCTAACTTGGCCAGTCGACGCTGTTCCGCATCCCCCGCAGAATCACCCAAGACTGGCAAGGAAATAACTTGATTCACATGGAACTCTGAAACCACCTTGGGCACAAAGGACGGCACCGGGCGCAACGAAACCTTCTCCTTGGAAAAGGACAAAAAGGGTTCTCTACAAGACAAAGCCTGAAGTTCTGACACCCGCCGGGCTGAAGAAATAGCCACCAAGAACACAGTCTTTAGGGACAGATCCTTATCCGAAACAGAAACCAAGGGCTCAAACGGCGGCCTCACCAAAGCATCCAGTACGAGATTCAAATCCCACGGAGGCACCATCCGCCGCCGGGGCGGCCGCAGTAACTTAACACCCTTCAAAAATCGAACCACATCCGGACTAGAAGCTAACGACTTCCCCTGGATCTTTCCACGAAAACACGACAAAGCTGCCACCTGTACCTTCAAAGAAGACAAGGCCAGACCCCTGTCCATACCATCCTGCAAAAACTCCAAGACATCTGTCACCGACGCTCGAAAGGGAAGAATTTGTCTACCCGCACACCAATGCTCAAATACTCTCCAGACCCGGACATACGCCAACGAAGTGGACTGCCTACGCGAACTCAACATCGTCTCGATAACTCTGGGCGAAAAACCTTTCTTCCTTAACCTGTGCCTCTCAAGAGCCAGGCCGTAAGCGAGAACCGAGCCGGATCCGGCATAACTATCGGTCCCTGACACAACACCACTGACTCTGACAACGGCAGAGGGTCCGCTACTGCCAACCGAACCAGATCTCCGTACCACGGCCGACGCGGCCAATTCGGGGCTACCAAAATCACTTGACCGTGATGCCGAGCAATGCGCTGAACCACTCGACCGACCAACGGCCATGGAGGAAACACATACAGCAACTCCTGCGGCCAAACCATCAGGAGCGCGTCTATGCCTTCCGCTCGCGGATCCCTCCGTCGACTGAAAAACCTCTGAACGTGAGTATTGCGGGCTGTTGCCATGAGATCCATCACGGGAAGTCCCCAGACCGACACAATGCGATTGAACACCGCCCGATGAAGCGCCCATTCTCCTGGGTCTAGAGCATGCCTGCTTAGGTAATCTGCCTCCACGTTGTCTACTCCAGCCACATGTGCCGCGGAGAGCGCTAGAAGATGCACCTCCGCCCACTGACACAACAGCGCCGCCTCCTCCGCGACCGCCTGACTCTTTGTGCCCCCCTGACGGTTGACATAAGCCACGGCGGTGGCGTTGTCGCAGAACACCCGGACTGCTTTCCGCAACAGCACACTCTGAAACGCCAGAAGCGCCAGTCGAATGGCCCGAGTTTCCAAACGATTGATGGACCACTGAGCTTCTACCTGGGACCAACGACCTTGAGCTACCTGACCGAGACAATGGGCCCCCCAGCCCTGAAGACTGGCGTCTGTGACGAGGACCACCCACTGTGGAGCCTCCAACGGCATTCCCGTGTCCAGATTTCCTGGGTTTAGCCACCACCGGAGACTGAGGCGTGGGCTTACCGGCAACTGAAGACGTACGTCCAACTCCTGCGACAGGGGTGACCACCGACTGAGAAGAGCTGACTGCAACTGCCGCATGTGCGCCCGGGCCCACGGAACTACCTCTATGGTGGCCGCCATCAACCCTAGGACTTGTAGATACTCCCGGGCCGTCGGAGCCGCCTCCGACAGGAACAGACGAATCTGACCCTGCAACTTGCAAATCCGAGGGCCCGGCAGGAAGACTCGACCGGTTCTGGTATCGAAACGAACTCCCAGATACTCCAGCGACTGCGACGGCACCAGGTGACTCTTGGCGAAGTTCACTACCCAGCCCAGAGACTGAAGAAACTGCACCACCCGAGCAGTAGACATCTCGCTCTCCGACTGGGACTTGGCCCGAATCAACCAATCGTCCAGGTACGGGTGCACCAGAATACCCTGCTTCCGCAAGGCCGCCGCCACTACAACCATGATCTTGGAAAATGTCCGAGGAGCCGTTGCTAATCCGAAAGGCAGAGCACAAAACTGAAAATGCTTTCCTAAAACCGCAAAGCGCAGAAATCGCTGATGAGCGGCCCGAATGGGGATGTGCAAATAAGCCTCCGTCAAATCCAAAGACGTGAGAAACTCCCCTTCCTGCACCGCGACAATGACCGACCTCAATGTCTCCATGCGAAAAGAGGGGACTCTGAGAGCTGCATTGACCGCCTTCAGATCTAGTATAGGCCGAAAGGCATCCTCCTTCTTCGGGACCACAAAATAGATTGAATAGCAGCCCAAGCGGCGCTGAGCGGGGGGAACAGGGACCACCGCCCCCAGACTGATCAAACGAGCCAGAGTGTCCCGCACCGCTGCCCGCTTGAGCCTCGAATGACAAGGAGACTCCAGAAACCTTTCGGGAGGCGGGCCGTCGAACTCCAGAGCGTA
Source organism: Microcaecilia unicolor (assembly GCF_901765095.1). Lineage (NCBI taxonomy): Eukaryota > Metazoa > Chordata > Amphibia > Gymnophiona > Siphonopidae > Microcaecilia > Microcaecilia unicolor. The sequence continues at coordinate 204,794,827 of NC_044033.1, read as the reverse complement.
TCCGTCTCGCACCACCTCGAGAACCCATTGATCCGCAGTGACTTGGACCCAGTCCTGGTAAAACAGACTCAGCCGAGCCCCTACCCGAACCAGAGCCTGGGCCCGCACACCTTCATTGCGAATTACGCCCCGACGCCTGTCCTCCTGCGGGAAAATCACGCCCTCCGCGCCGATTGCCCCGAAAGGACTGAGTGCGCTGAAAGAACCGACCTCTAAAGGGACCACTAGTCCTCCCGGGCCTATACCGGCGAGCCTCCTTAAACCGACCTCGGGAGGAAGTACCCCTGAAAGCCGCCTTAGGACGAAAATCCGGAAGGCGAGGGGCCTTGGTATCACTGAGCCCGCGCACCAACTTATCCAAATCCTCACCAAAAAGCATGGACCCCTTAAAAGGAAGCGAACAAAGCTTGGCTTTGGAAGCCGCATCTGCGACCCAACCTCGCAACCACAGTGCTCTACGTGCCCCCACCAGCATAGCCATATTCTTGGCCGAGGCACGGAGCAAATCATACAGCGCGTCCGACAAAAAGGACGATCCCATTTCCAATTTGGCTAATTCCTGCACACCGGAGGTCCCAACCTCCACTGAATCATCAAGCAGCTTCTCGGCCCATCGGAAACACGCCCGCGCAACCAGCCCCCCACAAACCGAGGCCTGCAGGGCCAGGGCCGACAAATCGAAACTCCGCTTGAGGAATGACTCAAGCCTCCTATCCTGGGGATCCCGGAGAGCAGTCCCCCCGTCCACCGGAATAGCCGTGGCTTTTGTAACTGCTGTCACCACCGCATCTACTGTGGGTGCCTTAAAGGAATCTCTATCCTCCTGTGGGAGCGGGTACAGTCTAGACATTGCTTTAGACACTTTACAGGGAGAATCCGGCGAATGCCACTCTTGAAACACCATATCCCGGATGTCCTTATTCATGGGAAAAGACCTAGCCTGCCTCTGAATCCCCTTAACCAAGGGGTCCACCTGTCTAGCCTCCCCCAAAGCCGCTTCTGGCTGCTCAAACTTAAGGGTTGAAGAGACCTGCTCAATGAGCTCCGCAAGCTCCTCCCTGTGAAAAATCCGCACTACGGAGGGGTCCTCCCCAGGAACCACCAACTCCGGATCCTGAGGACCCTCAAACCCCTCAGGGTCCCCTACATCACTAAAAGCACCTTCAGAGCCTACAGGAGAGAATCCCTCCTCGTCGTCCCACTCAAAACGAGGCCTCTTAGACACTGCCGAACTAGGCCCCTCCCCTAAAGGAGTGGGTCCCGCCTTCCAGGCTTGATAGAGGGTCCAAACAAAATCCGGCGGAAAACCAACGCCTCCTGTACCCTCAGGCCCCCCTTTTGGAGCCGATCCGGGAGCAGCAGGGCCAAAAACAGCTGATTCCGCGGGACGCGCGGAATCCAAAATGGCGGCCGTTCCCGCCAAAACTAAATTCGCCGAAACCGTCCCTGCCGACGCTCCTGCCGCCCCCAACACCCCCGAACTCGCCGGGACCTCCGCGCTCAATACCGGGGGTGCCGCCATCGGCGAGGCCTGCTTCGGTTCGCCGCACAACCGGCACTGACCTCCCGGAGCTTCTACTCCTCGGCGCGAGCACGCGCGACAGCGAAGGAGTTTGCCTGCCATGACCCCGAAGCTCCCCACACGCTGTGCAAAACGGCGCCAAAAGAAACTTTTCACTCACCGCTTCCCCAGCACAAGCACTCGCACTGCTCTCACTCGCTACAAACAGGGAACGGACCTGCCGTCCGTTCCTATGCAGAAACAGCTTCAGATAGCTCTTAAAGAGACATCACCCAAATTTTGGCAGCTGAGAAGTGAGGGGCTCTCAAGGCTACAATATTAGAAAAGCAGCCGAGGCACAAAGCTGCCAGGGTCTCCAAGGAGAGCAGCACAGGGGGAGGGACCTGAACACAGGTGTGACACCCCAGGGGGGAAAAACTGGGCCCCACTGGACCCAGGGCCCCGAAGCACTTACTTTTTTTTTTTTTTTTTTTTTTTTAAACCACGTACAGGGAATAGTGAAAACACATTAAATTTGGCAATCAGAGAATAAATCCCTTAACCGTATAATCCAGCTACCTCACCAGACTATTGAAGACTGCACAGGCTGTCCATCTACCTCTGCTGAGACTGAGAAAATACTGGCTAGTGGATGTACTGCACAGGTTATATATACAGTATTCAAAAGCTCAGTGTTTCTCAGTCTCCCTCTGCTGGTAGGAGGACATAACCCACGCGTCTTGACCGGTCTGGAGGGTCGTAGAGGAAGAGAACAATTGGTGCCCACCCAGTTCTTCCCTATGCCCACCCAAAATATGTTGTCTGGCTATTCCCCTGGCACCCAGGACCTCATCCCCCATACCCTACTCCTACTGGGGACTCTCCTTAGTATCTCATTGCTTTGTGGGCACTTCCTTTGCATCTCACTGTTCTCAGGACCTCATCCCCAACACATTGCTGCCCCTAGAGCGCTCCCATGCACCTCATTGCTCCTAAAGACCTCATCTCCAAAACATCACTGTACCCAGGCTCTTCCTGCGCACCTTACTGCAAATGGATCATCATACCAGCATATCACTGCTTCCAGAGCCCTCCCCAGCACCTTATTGCTCTTAGAGGAAGCCCCACCCAGGCACCTACACACTTTACTGCACCCAACTCACTGTACCCAGGACCTCATCCACAACACCTCACTGCTCCTGGGGCCTTCCGCACCACTTCCGTGTTCTCAGGTCCCCTCCCCAGGAACTCACTGCACTTAGGGCCCCTCTCCAGCACCTCATAAGAACCTAAGAAAAGCCACACTAGGTCAGACCAAGCTCCAATGAGCCAAGTATCCTGTGTCTGACAGTATCAGGCAGATCCCAAAAAGCAGATCTATTTCTCATAACTCATTTCCAGGGACAGGGAGTGGCTTTCTCCAAGGCCGCAGCAAGCTATGGGTGGGTGGTGTAACTGCACAGGGCACAAGGGATATGAGGAGGCAAAATCTTTCCCCATCCATTGTCTTCCCTGGGGTGGCCACAGTGGCGGTGCTAAGGGGCATGTTGCATAGGGTGCAATTCCAGCTCATTTGGCATCTCTCTCCTACACTTGACAGGTTCTGGGGTCCCTACCCAGAAGCCCACTGGTACTGGAAACTCCACCTCACTACTCTTGGGGTCCCTCTCCTGCATCTCACTACTTTGGGGGCCCTCTACACCCCTTCTTCTGTGTTCTTAGCATAGGAGCCAACTGTAGATGCTTGAACACCCTCAATATTGAACAAACGTTTTGACTGTGGCCAGGGAAAGGTAATTTCCATTGGGTTTAGCACCCCCCAGTGTGAGAGGGCTGGATGGGATACATCCGAGGGTACTGAAGGAAGTTAGGGAAGTTCTGGAGCAGTGGCGTACCAAGGGGGAGCGGTGGGGGCGGTCCGCCCCAGGTGCATGCCGCTGGGGGGGGGGGGGGTGCTGCGCGCCTGTCGGCTCTTCGTTTTCATGCTCCCTTTGCCCCGGAACAGGTTACTTCCTGTTCCGGGGCAGAGGGAGCATGAAAACGAAGAGCCGGCAACCGTGCGGCACCCCCTCCCAGCGGCGTGCACCTGGGGGGGAGGGGGAGTTCTTTCGCCGGGGGGGGGCGTCGCACTGGTCCGGGGGGGGGGGCACTGCACCCGGGGGACGGGGCGCATCGGTGAGCCGCCCTGGGTGTCAGCTCCCCTAGGAACGCCACTGGCACCCCCTATAATTTTGAAAAGTTGACTCCTATGGTTCTTAGGGTCTCCCCCCCTTTACTACACCTGGATTTGACACCTCATTGCTCTCGGGGTCCTTTCCCTGTACCTCACAACTTCTGGAACCCTACCCACCCCTTCTGTATTCTTAGAGCCCCTCCCCAACACCTCATTGCTCTTAGGGCCTCTCCCCCTTACTACACCTGGATCTGGCGCCTCACTGCTCTTAGGGTACCTCCCCTACACCTCACTACTTCTGGGGCTCTTCCCTGTGTTCCAGGGCCCCTCTTAGGGCATCTCACCACTGATCTTTGAGCATCCCCACGATCCATTTAGGTCTGGCAGAGAGAATGACATGGGGACAAAGTTTGTCCCCATCCTGTGGGTTCTGTCTCCATCCCCACCCTGTCCCCATGGGCTCTGCCCTCATCTGCAGAAGCCTTGAACAATTATGATTTTATATTAAAATCTTTTAGTTAAAGTTTAAGAAGAAACAATATGCTGTGCAACTATTGTGTATAAATTACAAATAGAAACCAATAATAACAAAGAGCAACTATAATAACCCTCCTCACCACCAACACCCTCTACCCTTCCAACCCCAACAACAGCTGATTTCTACTACCCCAAGGAATCCTACTCCATCCACCCTGTTAAAATGTCCAGGGGTATAAAATACAACCCAGCCCTAGTGGAGGAGAAATATGCCTTATGAAGGAAGCACTGTTACGATTTTTTAATCTGTGGATGAATGTCATCAGTAGTCTGAGGATTCAGTCTAGCTCTCCTATCTTCCACAGTCCTTCCTGCAATAGAAGAGGTCTTCTTAGAAGCTGTACAGGAGCCCCATGTAAACTTTGCTAGTTGTGTGGCCAGCATGTTTGCTTGTTTTACTCCCCAAAAATCAAAATATTGTCGTCTGCATCAATCAAACATAAATAACAGTGCAGTTCATTAACAGGCTTCAAAGTAGAATATGACACAGAGCCAAACTTTGTCCCCGTGGGCTCTGTCCCCAACTCCGCGGTTACTGTGGGTTGTCATTCTCTAATCTGGCATTTTAGTGCTCTCAGGAACCCTCTTCAGCACAAAATTACCTCACGCTTCTGCCGCCCTTTCCGAGTCCGACCAGCCCTCACGCGGTTAAAATTCCGGGGGCCAGACCCCGCTCCTTTTTGGCTTCTCGTTGCTACGGTGACGGGCGGCGCGTTGTTCTCAGCCGAGCGATGCTGCCATTGGCCGCCGTCGGCTGGAAGCCTGGTTCCACCGCGCGCGCTCCGTCTCTCCACAGCCGCAACTGCCACCGATCTCCCCCCCCCCCTCCTCACAGGGTCGCGCGGGCACCGGAAGTAGCTGCTACACCAGCGGGCGGGCGGCCAGTCAGATTCTCTCCAGCGCGGGAGGGATGAGGAGCTGCCGGACTCGCAGCGGCCGCAATAACCTCCACCGGAGGAGTTGAGCGGGGAAGTAACTGGGAGAGGTACGCGGTGCGCCTCGGACGCTGTCGAGTGGGGTGCGGGGAACCGGGTCTGACACACCACCTGCATCGTTCCGGGCTTCCGAATCGTCCTCCCACACGGACACAGAAAATGTGGGGGGAGGGGGGGTCATAATCCGCTTCACCTGAGCACCGGCCCCTTTGGTGCTGCTCGCGCCACCTTCCCTAAAGGAGGGCTATAAAGGCGATTAGAGAAAAAAAAGCTAATAAGATTCGACAGGATGAGGTGATGGTGTGCGCGTGGATCGAAAGCAGCAGGAGGAAGAAGAAAAAAAGAAAAATTTCTGCAACCTACATCCTCTGTTCCCTCCATGTTACCTGAGGATCGCCGGCGGAGAGAGATCCAGGGGGGGACAGGGCTTGTGCCAACTCCGCGATCAGGGCGAGTGACCACCAAATAAATCGGAGAAGACAGGAGGGTGTTCAGGCAGGGGAAAAAAAAGAAAATAGGACGCTGTACGGACACCTGCGAGAGAGAGAGTGACTTTCTTGGAAAATGGGGGAAAAAATCGCATCCCCTCCAGAAAAGGGAATCCATACCGAGCAAACAGGGAGCACCAGAGATCATGGCAACAGCAGGACACGCTGTTAAACCCCTGGAGGAGAAGAAGCAGTATTTGAGAGGGCGAGAGATCATTTTAAAGTAATTTGGCAAGCGAAAGAAGAAGAAGAAAAAACCCAAATCAAACTAACGAAGGAGGAATTTTGTAGAATAAATACAAATATACTCGGAAGCACTGGCCAAGAAAAGAGCAAAATGCTTAGTCTTTCAGGGGCACAGAAAGGGCTATTTGGGGGGGCTTGAATTTTCCTGAGAGACGATGGGGGAACTTGGGACGAGAAATCTTGGTAAAAACGAGATTTTTGTTGTTTTTTTCTTCCTCTAGACTGATGTCAGAAAAGCGAAATCGCAGTCCTTGAGAGAACGGGGAAGCGATTAAGAACAGTTTTCCCGATTGGAAAGGGAAGATTTTCGTGCTTAAGGGGGCTCGCCCTAAATTAGACAATAAAAATTCAAGATATGTGTCCTATCCGCAGCACTTTTGCAACCCGTCCAGGTCTCTCCGTTAACAGATCTAGCAAATAAGGGGCCACGTCCACCTCCATGTGGTCCTGAAGGACGACGGTGCAGGAGTTGGGCTAAACCGAGGCGGCGATGCTGCCCCGATTGTTTTGCAGTTTCTTTGGGATCGCTGACAACACCGGGAAGACGAGCGCGGCGACCTTGGCACATAGTCCTGAAGCTACAAAACAGCCAGGTTGGATATGAATGGTCGATTCAAGATAGATGTGCATAAAATCGGGATAGGCGCCCAGGTAGTGCAACGCATCCGGGATGTGCGTGGGACCCGTGAAACATGACGTCCGTGTGCTGTAAAGCTTGTCCAGTGCTTGACTTCTTTTGGAGCAGTTGTGGGTGCTTAAGCTATAAATGTGAATTTACACTATAAGTGGATGGCGAGTTTCACTTGACACCAGCTAGTCGGCCTCGCTCTCTCACACATGCTGGTGATAATTTCTTGGATACCTTATTTTGCTCCCCAGTTATTGTTGCTAAAAAAGAAGGAACATGGAAAGGAAAGAGAATCTGCACCGATACTAGAGGGACAATGTCTGTGAATTAACTGATTTGACACAGCAAAGTCTGATTCCCCCCCACCCTCCTTTCTGGACCTCCCATCTTACAGGGGAGTTTCAAATGGTTTTCCTTTTCAGACATATTTTATTGTGTTCAAACACTGGCATAAACAAATTATACCTTTTGGGTTTGGCAGACTGGTGAAATGGAGGTGTTTTCCCAGACTTTTAAGGGTTATTCGACCTTCTGTACCTTGTGGACTGTTGCACACTGAGGTGGTAGTGCAGGGAGCAGGTAAGAATGATGCAACTTGACCATTATTTTCTAATTACCCTTGACTATGCCACCCATATCTTTTTTTTTTTGTTTGTTTTTTTCTAATAACAGAGGAGATCTGGGGTTTAAAAGAAGCCTCTGTTCATAGATTCACTCCTTCCCATTGTTCATAAATGAACCTTTTGTTAAATGCTGACTCTGATTTATTGGTATATAGATCCTTAAAATGACTCCCCCCCCCCCCCGCCTTTGGCCCTCACACCTTTAGCATCTGTAAATCGAGTGTACACACCAGTCACTTACAGAGAACTTCCTCAGGCTGCAAGTAGGCAATGTGTAAATGGAGCAGTTGGCAGATGAACCGGAGGTAGAGCTAGGCTGCAATTTGTCTGCGAAGCACCAGCTTCCCATCTATGGGTGCTGGGCAACCAAAAGCAACTCCATTGCTATACTTAGAAACGCCCGTGGATTGGATTAGGCACAGGCTGCCATAGCAATCTTCAGCTTTTTACCAGCCTGCCTGGTTTGACTCCTTTTGAAAGTATTGCCCCCCCCCCCCCCCCCATAAGTTCTACTCCGAGTTTGAATATAGCAGTGGGTTGAATTCTGTTCCTGGAGGCACACACCTGGCCAGTCTGGTTCTCTGAATTCCCACTATGCATACGCTAGCTTCCCAACATATATCGTTTTCTCTCATTCTCTCCAGATAACCAGATTGGTTAGGTGCATCTCCAGAGGAGGGTCAAAAAGCATGGGTGTATCGGATGAACTCTCTTAGGGGCCCTGTTTACTAAGGTGCACTAGCGTTTCTAGTGCGCGCTAGAGACACCCATATATTCCTATGGGTGTTTCTAGCGTTACTGTGTGTTAAAAACGCTAGCGCAGATTAGTGAACAGGGCCCTTAGAGGTTTAGGTAAAATAAGCTTTGTTTAATTCGCTGGCATATATAGGTTGTGTATAGAGCAAACTGCTAAATTGTGTTGGGTTAATTGTAGGCTTAGCAGGTTGATTGAGAATGTTAAGGGATGGGTTAAAACACTGCATTAGTGGTTAGTGCAGCTTCTTGTGACTTTGGGCAAGTCACTTAATCCTCCATTGCCCCAGGTAGTACAGTATAAAATAAGTACCTGTATATAATACGTAAACCGCTTTCATTGTAACCACAGAAAGGCAGTATATCAAATCCTATCCCCTTTCCTATATTATAACAGACTCAAGGTTGCTGGAGCACAGAAGGATGGTTATGACCCATCGAAAGGTCCTGAGGGGGGGGGGGGAGGTACACAATGCAAAAGGGGAAAAAAAAGAGGAAGTTGATCATGGGGCATGAAAATGGATAAAAATGCAGATTAGAGTTGTTACTTTGTATTTGTTTAAGGGAATCATTTTATGAGGAATTAAGGGTGTGGATCCAATTCTTACATAATGTATGCTATCTGTTGCAATTTATTTATCAGAGGATTTTGACAAATTCCTTTCCCCCTTCCCAATTTCTGTCTGACTGTATCTTTAGCAGGAGGTCAGATATCAGTGTTTAATTTTCATAAACATTTTCAATTTTTGTGAATATTTGAGAAGTACAGTGTTTCCAGCTTGCCAGTTCGCTTCCTTCTCTCTGATGTGTTAATGCATTTAAACGCCATTGTGGAACATGGTAGTGTTTTCTTTAGTAATGGATACTTTGCTGGCTGTCAATGTCTTTCACTCCTCTCAGCCAGCCCTTTCTTCTTTAGTCTCTAGGCTTTGTCCATGTTCCCTGTCTTCCTTCCCTACCATCCAGCGAGCATCAGAATATTTGCTGTCATGACGAGTGAAGCATATCTGATTTTGAGATTCCGTCATCTAAAACTGGGAGCCAATTACCACATGTTATTTTGTTACATTTGTACCCCGTGCGCTCCCACTCATGGCAGGCTCAATGCGGCTTACATATACAGGTACTTATTTGTACCTGGGGCAATGGAGGGTAAAGTGACTTGCCCAGAGTCATAAGGAGCTGCTTGTGCCAGAAGTGGGAATCGAACTCAGTTCCCCAGGACCAGAGTCCACCACCCTAACCACTAGGCCACTCCTCCACTATGGAAAGATTGAGAATTGATATAGTGTGCCAAGATACTATTTGATCATCAGGGTTTGACAACAGATAGTAGAGGATTGTTAGATATTAGACTTAAAAAAGCAGTTGCTGTAGCAAAGAAAAGATCCCTTGATTTCCATAAGGATGGGAGCTGTCCAAATGTGTACAGGAATTGAGAGCACTTCCCTAGTTCACTGAACCACCATCTCTGTCTGTCCCTACACATTGAAGCCTCCTCTATTTCTGAAATGAAATGAGACAGGTTGGAATAGCAGAATTGTTTTATTCTGTGCCTGGTGACATTGGCTAGGTCTGTGGTGATCAGAGCTCCATGAGGGTGGAAGGCAGGGAGTGCAAAATGAAGACAGCTAAACCTACTTCAGGGAGCCAGCATCTCGCTGATGTTAACATCAGTCAAATCATGAGGGGTTAGTCTCTTGTTAAATGGAGCCTGAGTACAGTAGATCTTGATTTTTCTTTCTTTTTTCTGGGGGGTGGGGGAGGAAGGGGTGGCCCTTACTGACAAATGAATGAATTGTGAATGTGTGGTTCCGATTGCTGAGAGAAGGCCCAGGTGAACTAAACAGTAGCTACTGAGTACTGTAAATTTATATACCCCTTCATTTTTATGGATGGCTTGGGGATGGTGGAGCCTAAATGTGGGGGAGGCTGTTAGTGGTTTGAATCCTCATCCAAACTGACAGTGAATAGATTTCTGACTATACTGGAGTCTTAGATATGAAAGAGGGTGAGCAAGACTGCAAAAAAAAAAAAAAACCTAAAAGGAATTCTATGTTTGTCTCATGTTTTGTACCTCTACAATTATGAGCGTTAAAGCACATCTCAGTGCGTCTGTTAATTCTGTGTGTCCAGCACATTATGATAACTTCACGTTGTATTAGTCCATGGGTACAGGCCCATTCCCTGTCTGCTGAGAGAGCTGGGGTGCTGAAAACCTGACAGGGATGGATATAGTGGTTACATGCAAAAAGCTCTTTATTGCTTTGTATTCCTGCAAATCCTACCAGTGGTAGGGACAGCTGAATGAAGGAATAAAACTACAGCTTTCAACATCTCAAAATGTCTTGTTTCCTAGCTGTAAAGATTTCTCCAGCTCCAGGCCTTGTGAGCTCAAAATCTTTCTTTATTGCAGACGGTGGGGGAGAGTCTCTGATCATCTAGGCCTGGCATGCTTTGGATGTCAATTTGTTACAGACATGATTGTGAGATGTTTCTAAGGGTTAAGCACCAGGGCAAGAGGGGTTATCTCTTGTCCAGAGTTCAGTGCTGAGATGGCAAGTGTGCGGCAAAAGCAGCGAGGGAAGCGAGCAAGCAGAAACCACCGTTACCATGACAAAGATGATATTCCAAGAGGCAGCTCCCACATTGCATATGGTTTCTATCTGAGTATGTGGCAGATGTCCAACTTTTAACTCTTTCTGAAAGCTTGGTACTTCTTTCAGAATTTTCCCATCTTGGTCAAGGAACCATATTATATTTAGTACTGTACTATATAGACTGTTTTGCTCATTCTGTGGTTGACTTGTGGATCTAAAAAAATGTGCTAGCACCCTTCACAGAACTGTAAAATCTAGAAATTTCTTAAAGCTTGCTGTATTTTTTGTCTATTAGATTGTAAGCTCTTTGAGTAGGGACTGTCTTGCTTCTATGTTTGTGCAGCGCTGCGCATGCTTTGTAGCGCTATATAAATGCTAAATAGTAATAGTAGTAGTAGAAAAGCACTGGAAGTCTGGGTGTACAGATTCCTTGAAAGCCTATTTGCTCCATAGATGAAATTTGCATCACAACTTCTGCTCCTCATTTCTAGAGCACAATTCTCTTTTTGTTCTTGGTTTGACAGTTTCCTTTCTTTTCTTATGTTTCTGGCTTATCCAATATCAGCACTGGGATCTGGCACCACAAGTCTTCATTTTCAACTGCCTGAGGTCCCACCTACCCATTTTTATAAACTCTATCCTCCCCAGCCAGCTGTTGTAACAATGGTTCTTAGCCAAGGGCTACAGACTGCTGCTCCTACTGGAACATGAACCCTGAGTCTGACCACTGGTTGCAACCAGTGTACGTTTTCCCTAGAGGCTGTAAATGCTACCTGGTTTGGGAAGCAGAAGTGGCTCTTCCTATTTGAATTCAGGTCTTTTGCAGGCCACTGAACCCCTAGACTGGTCCTCCTTTTCATTTTAAGTGCATCACTTAGCCCTCCATTGCCCCAGGCACAATATATAAGAGTGTGAGCCCATTAGGGACAGTGCAAAGTACTTGTAATAGAAATTGGAAACTGCATAGTCAACTCAGGCATAGGTGCCGCCGCCAATATTTTGGGACCCAATCAGAATGCATTGGAACTATGGCCGCCGACCCCAGTGGCAATGTTGTAATTGCACTTCCCCGAGTCCCCGCTTGGCCTGAAGCTCAACAACAATACAAAAAACCCCCAGAGCAGCTAGAGTACTGTAGAATGATCATGCGATGTCTGCAGCCAACAGAAAAAGGGCAGGAAGCGGGAACCCAATCTTCCTCTCCCTGCCACCCACCTGCTTTCTTCTTTGCTTACGCTGGTAAGCTGCCTGACTCGCTACCTCCCTGACTGCAAATGAAGAGAAACCGCTTGCGGGGCGGCCATAGAGCTATGCGCACTGTTGCTGCCTGTGTGGTCAGTCCTCCCCAAACAGGAACTTCCTTGTCATCTATACCAGACCAGTCCAGACTAATGGGTTGTGTCCATCTACTAGCAGAAGGAGACAGAGAAATATTTCCATGTGAACCGCCCCTTAAGGGTATCGTGCAGCCTGGAATGTTCAGTATTTTCTCTGTTTCCTAGCGGATGGTGGATGGATTGTGCAGCTGCTCTAGATTGCTGGCTGGTAGCTCCTGTCCCAGATTCATCTGGTGACAGTGGAGCCAGGGGTGTGCTGGTAGCCGTGCTGGGCCTAGTTTTAGATGATACCCAGTGGTCCTGAGTTCCTCATCTGCCAGCTAGGGTGATATCCAGTGACCCTGGTTCCCTTCCCTACCTGTCTTTTTTTTTAAATTTTTTATTTATACTTTTAAATACAATATTCAAGGATTACCTTGTACAGAAATGCAGGGAGAAATAAAATAATATCCAAACATTCACATATAATTCAAGGCATTATAATAAGAAGGAAAAAAAAAAAATATATATATATACTTAGAATGTTTAGTTTTCTTTACTAACAATATAAATGAAAACCTTTCTTAGACCCCAATTTGAGTGAGGGGGGGAAAGGGTAAGAGAAGTATGTACAAACATATTCAAATTAAGGTAAAGGCTGCATTTTCTCCAAAAACAATTTCATTTCACTTGTTTCAATTCTACAAACGATTTAAGTTGTTCCGGTGAAAAGAAGGTGTATTTAGTTTGACCCTATTTAACTACACACTTACACGGGTATGCAAGAAAAAAGGAAGCACCAATATGTATTGTCTTTTGTTTTAAAGCAAGAAATAATTTCCTTTCTTGTTGAGTAGACTTGGTGACATCTGGATATACAGTGGTGGAAATAAGTATTTGATCCCTTGCTGATTTTGTAAGTTTGCCCACTGACAAAGACATGAGCAGCCCATAATTGAAGGGTAGGTTATTGGTAACAGTGAGAGATAGCACATCACAAATTAAATCCGGAAAATCACATTGTGGAAAGTATATGAATTTATTTGCATTCTGCAGAGGGAAATAAGTATTTAATCCCTCTGGCAAACAAGACCTAATACTTGGTGGCAAAACCCTTGTTGGCAAGCACAGCGGTCAGACATCTTCTGTAGTTGATGATGAGGTTTGCACACATGTCAGGAGGAATTTTGGTCCACTCCTCTTTGCAGATCATCTCTAAATCATTAAGAGTTCTGGGCTGTCGCTTGGCAACTCGCAGCTTCAGCTCCCTCCATAAGTTTTCAATGGGATTAAGGTCTGGTGACTGGCTAGGCCATTCCATGACCCTAATGTGCTTCTTCCTGAGCCACTCCTTTGTTGCCTTGGCTGTATGTTTTGGGTCATTGTCGTGCTGGAAGACCCAGCCACGACCCGTTTTTAAGGCCCTGGCGGAGGGAAGGAGGTTGTCACTCAGAATTGTACGGTACATGGCCCCATCCATTCTCCCATTGATGCGGTGAAGTAGTCCTGTGCCCTTAGCAGAGAAACACCCCCAAAACATAACATTTCCACCTCCATGCTTGACAGTGGGACGGTGTTCTTTGGGTCATAGGCAGCATTTCTCTTCCTCCAACACGGCGAGTTGAGTTCATGCCAAAGAGCTCATTTTTTTGTCTCATCTGACCACAGCACCTTCTCCCAATCACTCTCGGCATCATCCAGGTGTTCACTGGCAAACTTCAGACGGGCCGTCACATGTGCCTTCCGGAGCAGGGGGACCTTGCGGGCACTGCAGGATTGCAATCCGTTATGTCGTAATGTGTTACCAATGGTTTTTCGTGGTGACAGTGGTCCCAGCTGCCTTGAGATCATTGACAAGTTCCCCCCTTGTAGTTGTAGGCTGATTTCTAACCTTCCTCATGATCAAGGATACCCCACGAGGTGAGATTTTGCGTGGAGCCCCAGATCTTGTCGATTGACAGTCATTTTGTACTTCTTCCATTTTCTTACTATGGCACCAACAGTTGTCTCCTTCTCGCCCAGCGTCTTACTGATGGTTTTGTAGCCCATTCCAGCCTTGTGCAGGTGTATGATCTTGTCCCTGACATCCTTAGACAGCTCCTTGCTCTTGGCCATTTTGTAGAGGTTAGAGTCTGACTAATTCACTGAGTCTGTGGACAGGTGTCTTTCATACAGGTGACCATTGCCGACAGCTGTCTGTCATGCAGGTAACGAGTTGATTTGGAGCATCTACCTGGTCTGTAGGGGCCAGATCTCTTACTGGTTGGTGGGGGATCAAATACTTATTTCCCTCTGCAGAATGCAAATAAATTCATATACTTTCCACAATGTGATTTTCCGGATTTAATTTGTGATGTGCTATCTCTCACTGTTACCAATAACCTACCCTTCAATTATGGGCTGCTCATGTCTTTGTCAGTGGGCAAACTTACAAAATCAGCAAGGGATCAAATACTTATTTCCACCACTGTATCCACACTTTTGAACCATAGAATTGATCTTTCAGATTTCTAAAATAAAGTCTTAGAACAGCGTTGTAGTCCTGCTCAAAAACCATAGATACAATCAATGTAGCTCTGTTCATTATAATGTCCGAGGATTGTTCCAAAATATCAGAAATGTTTTGTAAATCAGGAATATCTTTCTCAGGGCCTTGTGCTCCTTCTCTTGTTTTAGGAATATAATATATTTTGTTTAGTGGGGGTATTGTCTCAGGAGGGAAATTCAAGATTTCTATCAAGTATTTCTTAAAGGTATCTATCAGAGTTACCCCCGCAATTATGGGAAAATTCAAGAGACGGAGATTTAGGCGCCTGTTAAAATTTTCAATCTGTTCAATCTTGCGACTAACGTCCATAGAATCCTTAATAGAGACATTTTTAAAAGCATTTAAAGTATCAACCTCTTTTTGTAAAGATTGCACTTTTGTTGTTAAGTCATTTTTAACAGAGTCTCCTCTGTTTTTCAAATCTTCAAACTTAGTATTAAGATTAAGCACATCACCTGACGTCTTCTGCAACATGGTAGCAATCTGGTCTAACATCACCTTTAGTGTTTGTAGAGTCACCTCCGAGGTCTGCATTACAGAAGCCATGCTTCCTCCAGCTCCCCGAGTTGTAGCCTGCATACCTGGGTCCTCACTGGACTCCCCTATCGACACTTCGTCAGAGTCGATGGGGTTTCCCTCCAGGGCCGCTCTCGTTGCCGGGCTGGGAGGGATCTGCGAAAGAGATGGTGGCGACAGGGAGAATTCCTCTCCCGGCAGGGGGTCTGCTTCTCCAGTCCTCCCCGCAATGGGATCCTCTCCCCATGTAGTTCTGGAGGCATCCTGTGTCTGTTACTCTCAGCTTCTTCTCTGCTTGTTCAGTGCATTTCTATCTTTGCCAGAGGTGTGCAACTCCTGTGCCCGCGGTGCATGACTCAGTTTGTGTGCTTTGAGTACAAATCCGTTCTCGTTGAGCATGGATCCTACTTTGCCTGATCTCAGCTTAGTTTCTGTCCCTTGAGCACAGTTCAGTCTCTGACTGTGGAGCGTATTTTCCTTTGCCTGTTGGGCACTGTTTCACCTTGTCGGTCAACCCCAGCTCTTTTCTGCGGGTTGGATACAGTAACTTCTCGGCAGCTGTGGCTTACTGCAGTTAGATTGCTAGACAAGGCTGCCTTGTCTCCTGTTAGCTGCCATTCCTGTGGCATCTTTTCTTGCCGTAGCCTCTTGGTGGCTGGCGAGCAGCTTCTCCATTGCTGGAGTTTGAATTCGTCTCTGTTCCTTTTGTGTCGTCTTGGCACCTTGGGGGTCTTTTCTTGGCAGTGTGACTCTCGACTTACTTTCTTTTTGTCTCCTTTTTGTTCTCTTGGCTCTGTTCTTTCATCCCTAAGTCCAGAGTGAGCTGGTTTAGGAGTACTCTCTTTCTACGGTTGTACCTTGGTATGCTGCTGCCCTTTTCTTCATGGTTCTCCTGAAGAGACTAGCGCTCCACTTAGTTGGTTCTCTGGAGTCTCTTCTTCTTCTGTGGAGTTTAATTCTCTCACTAGGCGCAGGTCTGGGTGGTTCCTGGGTCTTGCTTCCTTTTTTCTATGAAGTGTGGCACACTGTTTGGGGTTGCGTACTCCTAGTACTTGTTAGGGTTGCTTCCTCTGACCATCTTGTACTCAAGGCAGACCAGCAGGTTTGGGAGTTAGCCTTTGTCCTGCCAGGGTTCAGAGAAGTGGATCCTTGTCTAGGAGAGACAGTTCTTCTCCTTGTTGCTCGGATACGACTGTTGCCTCCCTTCCAAGAGGGGTCCTTTGGCATGAGTATCTTTGCTGCCTCTTTTGCTACTCTCGGGGTACGTAGTTTTTCTTTTGCTCAGGACGTTTGTTTTATGTCCTACAGCTTCAGTTCCTTCTCTAGTGTCTCTCTTCCATTTTGGTAGCCTAGTGGTTTGAATATTTGAATCCTTTTCTGCTGATCAGTTTTTGCTGTGTATATAGCTTTGTTGATTTTTCAACCTTCTGCATTCTTCTTTTCTTCCTCCCCCCCCCCTTTGGGAAACTGCTTTGCTACACCCCATTAGTCTGGACTACTACTACTACTACTATTTAGCATTTCTATAGCGCTACAAGGCATACGCAGCGCTGCACAAACATAGAAGAAAGACAGTCCCTGCTCAAAGAGCTTACAATCTAATAGACAAAAAATAAATAAAGTAAGCAAATCAAATCAATTAATGTGAACGGGAAGGAAGAGAGGAGGGTAGGTGGAGGCGAGTGGTTACAAGTGGTTACGAGTCAAAAGCAATGTTAAAGAGGTGGGCTTTCAGTCTAGATTTAAAGGTGGCCAAGGATGGGGCAAGACGTAGGGGCTCAGGAAGTTTATTCCAGGCGTAGGGTGCAGCGAGACAGAAGGCGCGTAGTCTGGAGTTGGCAGTAGTGGAGAAGGGAACAGATAAGAAGGATTTATCCATGGAGCGGAGTGCACGGGAAGGGGTGTAGGGAAGGACGAGTGTGGAGAGATACTGGGGAGCAGCAGAGTGAGTACATTTATAGGTTAGTAGAAGAAGTTTGAACAGGATGCGAAAACGGATAGGGAGCCAGTGAAGGGTCTTGAGGAGAGGGGTAGTATGAGTAAAGCGACTGGTCTGGTATAGATGACAAGGAAGGAAAAATTATGTTCTTACCTGATAATTTTCTTTCCTTTAATCAGACCAGTCCAGATGCCCTCCCTGGCTAATGTCTGTCAAGAGTGTTGTTTCGTTTAGGTATCCCTGGCTGTTCCAAGGACAGAGAGACAGAGGGGGCAATGTTGGATGAGCATGATGATGGAATGGCGGAAGAAAGAGACAATGGTAGTCTGGTGGGGGGCAAGACAGACAGTGGGGCCATGTTGGATTGGGGCGGAGAGAGACAGAAAATATCCTGGATGGCTAGGGAAGGGAGAGAGAGACAGACAGACATACGGATGATGTTGGATGGGGGGGGGGGGGGGGACAGAGAGGAGATGTTGCATGGCCAGCACAAGAGAGAGAGGGGGGAGATGATGCATGGTGGGGGGGAGAGGGTCAGGATATCCTTGAATGCAAACTAAGACTTTTTTTGTGGCGCCAGGCGGAGGGAAAATATTGGGTTGTGTTCAGCACTCCCAATCATTTTGAAAAATTGGCTCCTATGACCTCAGGGATCACTTGTGGTATATCAAGTGCTGAAAATAAATAAATAACTCAGGAGTATCAGTTCTTCCCTACCCCCATCCACCTATCTCAATACCTCATATAGGATTCAAGACACCCACTATAAGTTTCACTCCCTAAGGCCACTAGCAGTAGATATGGTGAATAGGTATTTGGAATAATATGAATAATTTGAAAAAAGACATTTGGGGCATACAGAGGCTCCATTAGCAACTGCTGCTCTCCCTGCAGCTAGCCCCACGAGGGAGTTATTCAGCCGCAAACTTATGGGGCTGTTCTGTGCCTTCTGGGAGTTTTTACATGTACTCTGGGTATTAAAGTTGAATTTTAGTTAAACTACTATCATATTGAATATTTTTAATGGAAATGTCACTGAACATATCATAAGCATTGCCATACTGGGACAGACCAAGGGTCCATCAAGTCCAGTATCCTGTTTCCAACAGTAGTCAATCCAGGTCACAAGTACCTGGCAAGATCCCAAAGAGTCAAATTAGCCAAACGTTTTTAAACCCTGCTAATCTAACTGCTTTTACCACATTCTCTAGCAATGAATTCCAGAGATTAATTACACATTGCGTGAACAAATATTTTCTCTGGTTTGTTTTAAATTTACTGCTTATTAGCTTCATTGCGTGCCCCCTAGTCCTAGTATTTTTGGAAAGGGTAAACAAGTGATTCACATCTACCCATGCCATTCCACCACTCCACTCAGCATTTTATAGACATCTATCATATCTCCCCTTAGCTGTCTCTTCTCCAAGCTGAAGAGCCCCAGCCGCTTTAGCCTTTCCTCATAGGGAAGTCATCTCATCCCTTTTACCATTTTTGTCACCCTTCTCTGTACCTTTTCTACAACTGGGGCATTCGGCACTGCTCATTCGTCTACCCTCCTTTTACCACCAACAGAAGACACAGGACCAGCTGCTTCTTTGACGAATTTGGAATTTATTATGGCCGCAGCCAAGCAGTTTGCATTACATCTCATACAATCGCATTTACTTCTGTTGCCAATTTCATAACTCATAGGCAACCCCTGGGTACACAGCTTGTCATTCGTTTCTTGCTCCTCGCGCTGCCGGTTGTGCCGTATAAAAGCACACCCCCGATGATTAGGGCGCCTCCCGTTTAAGGACGCACCCTGCGTAATCTCAGGGCCCCCAGCCGTTTAAGCCAGGCGCCAACACGATCACTTACTACTTACTAAACATTTCTAGAGCGCTACTAGGGTTATGCAGCGCTGTACAAATTACCGAATAAGGACGATCCCTGCTCTGAAGAGCTTACAATCTAAAGGACGAAATGTCCAAGTTGGGTAGATGAGATTTCCTGAGAAGAGATGTAGTGATTAGGTGCCGAAGGCGACATTGAAGAGGTGGGCTTTGAGCAATGATTTGAAGATGGGTAGGGAGGGGCTCGGCGTATGGGCTCAGGGAGTTTGTTTCAAGCATGGGGTGAGGCGAGGCAGAAAGGGCGAAGCCTAGAGTTGGCGGTGGTGGAGAAGGGTACTGAAAGGAGGGATTTGTCTTGAGAGCGGAGGTTACGGGTAGGGACGTAAGGGGAGATGAGGGTAGAGAGGTAAGGAGGGGCTGCAGATCGAGTGCATTTGTAGGTGAGTAGAAGAAGCTTGAACTGTATTCGGTATCTGATCGGAAGCCAGTGAAGTGACTTGAGGAGGGGGGTGATATGAGTATATCGGTTAAGGCGGAAGATAAGACGTGCGGCAGAGTTTTGAATGGACTGAAGGGGGGATAGATGGCTAAGTGGGAGGCCGGTGAGGAGTAGGTTGCAGTAGTCAAGGCGAGAGGTTAATGAGAGAGTGGATGAGAGTTCAGGTGTGTGCTCGGAGAGGGAAGGGGCGAATTTTGCTAATTTATAGAGGAAGAAGCGACAGGTCTTGGCTATCTGCTGGATATGCGCAGAGAAGGAGAGGGAGGAGTCCGAAGATGACCCAGAGGTTGCGGGCAGATGAGACGGGGACGATAAGGGTGTTATCAACTGAGATAGAGAGTGAAGGGAGAGGAGAAGTGGGTTTGGGTGGGAAAACAATAAGTTCAGTCTTGGCCATGTTCAGTTTCAGGGTGGCGGTTGGACATCCAGGCAGCAATGTCGGATAAGCAGGCCGATACCTTGGCCTGGGTTTTCCGCAGTGATTTCTGGTGTGGAGAGATAAAGCTGGGTGTCGTCAGCATAAGATGATAGTGGAAACCATGAGAAGAGATCAGGGAGCCTAAGGAAGAGGTGTAGATTGAAAAAAGAAGGGGGCCCAAGGACAGATCCCTGAGGAACTCCAACAGAGAACGGGATAGGGGAGGAGGACGAACCATGAGAGTGTACTCTGAAGGTACGGTGGGAGATAAGAGGAGAACCAGGAGAGGACAGAGCCCTGGAACCCAAAGGAGGACAGTGTGTCAAGAAGTAGGTTGTGATTGACAGTGTCAAAGCGGCGGATAGGTCTAGGATGAGGATGGAGTAGTGACCTTTGGATTTGGCGAGGAACAGGTCATTGCAGACCTTAGATAGTGCCGTTTCTGTCGAGTGTAGGGGCGAAAGCCGGATTGAAGCGGATCGAGGATGGCATGAGTGGAGAGAAAATCAATGCAGTGGCTGTGAATGGCGCGTTCAAGTATCTTGGAGAGGAGGGTAGGAGGAAATGGGGCAGTAGTTGGAGGGACAGGTAGGGTCAAGTGATGGTTTTTTGAGGAGTGGTGTGACCACAGCATGCTTGAAGGTGTCCGGGACAGTTGCAGTGGAGAGAGAGAGAGGTTGAGGATATGACAGATGGTGGGGTGATAGTAGGAGTGATGGTGATAAGTAAGTTGGTGGGGATGGGGTCTGAGGAACAGGTGGTGGATTTCGAGATGGAGAGGAGATGGGCGGTTTCCTCTTCGGTGATAGCAGGAAAAGGGAGAAGGAGGCCTGGGTAGGTTGGTTGAGAGAGTGGGTTATAGGATGAAGAGGAGGAGAAGGTTTGGTGATGAATTCGAGGTTGATCTTCTGGACCTTGTCACGGACGTAGTCGGCCAGAGATTGAGGAGAGAGTGAGGGGGGGTGGGAGCGGAGGGCACTTTGAGGGGAGTTGAGGGTGGCGAAAAGACGACGTGGGTTAGAGCTGAGGGAATTAGTCAGTTGGGTGTAATAGTCCTGTTTAGCGAGGAATAGGGAGATTGGAAGGAGGATAGCATGAATTTGAAGTGAATGATCAGTATGGGCACGAGATTTCCTCCAGAGGCATTCAGCCGAACGGGTGCAGGAGTGAAGGTAACGGTGCAAGGGGTCAGCCAGGGCTGGGGATTGGTACGCCTTGTGGGACAGGAGATGGATGGTGCAAGGGTGTCCAGAGCAGAGGAGAGAGTGGCATTGTAAGTGGAGACAGCTATGTCAACAGATTTGGAGACATGATGGAAGGGAGGAGATCAGAGATACTAGAGGATAAGGTGGTGGGGGGGGGGGTCAACAGCCTGGAGATTTCTGGATGTAGTAGTTAGTGTTGGGCGAGATTGAGGGGAGAGTGCTGAAGTGTGAATGTGATTAGGTGATGGTCAGAGATAGGGAGCTGAAACGCAGAAATTGGAGGGTGAGCAAGTAGAAGAGAGGACGAGATCAAGACAGTGGCCAGATTTGTGAGTAGGGGTTGTGTGGGCTCAGTTGGAGGTTGAAGGAGGAGGTAGTGAGGAACTGAGAAACTATAGTCGGATGGGTATCAGTGTGAATGTTGAAGTCACCAAGAATGAGGGATGGGGATGAGGGCTCAAGAAAAACGGAGAGCCAGGTAAGGAAGGAAGGAAGGGATTTATCAGGGGGGCGTAGATGACTGCAACTCTGAGTGGCAGTGGGGGAATAGACGGATGGAGTGAACTTTAAAGGATGAGACAGTGAGACTGGCCCCTTGCCGGTCATAACTTGAACTTGACCTTGAACGTCAGCTATTAGTCCCCGCCCATGAGGAACTATTCTGTGCTGCCATGCTGTGTACTCGCCGTAGGTTTTCCTAATCCCTCTCCCTAACCGCCTAGCTGCGACGGTTGTGCCCTACACTGTGGGTGGGTGGGCCGAGTCATCTCTGGGTTGCTGATTCCTGCTCCAAAGGACCTTTGCTTATCTGCTGACCCCTTTTATGTCTTCCCTCTCCCCCCCCCCTTTCCCTATTTTCCTTAACCCTTTCCTTCCTGCTGGCCTACAGCCCAGTTGTGTCCGGCCTCCCTAATTGGTTTGGCCTCCTCAACTGGGGCATTCGGCACTGGTCATTCGTCTACCCTCCTTTTACCACCAACAGAAGGCACAGGACCAGCTGCTTCTTTGACGAATTTGGAATTTATTATGGCCGCAGCCAAGCAGTTTGCATTACATCTCATAAATCGCATTTACTTCTGTTGCCAATTTCATAACTCATAGGAAACCCCTGGGTACACAGCTTGTCATTCGTTTCTTGCTCCTTGCGCTGCCGGTTGTGCCGTAAAAGCACACCCCCATGATTAGGGCGCCTCCCGTTTAAGGACGCACCCTGTGTAATCTCAGGGCCCCCAGCCATTTAAGCCAGGCGCCGACGCGATCACGCTAAATGAACTTCAACCTGGCCCCTTGCCGGTCGTGAACTTGACCTTGAACGTCAGCTATTAGTCCCCGCCCACGAGTAACTATTCTGTGCTGCCATGCTGTGTACCCGCCGTAGGTTTTCCTAATCCCTCTCCCTAACTGCCACAGCCCGCGGCAACGAAGCCTCGTTTGCCGGGGGCTCCCCCCTGTATGGGCTCCTTGGCTGCGGCATACCCAGTCCTGTAAACCCTAGTGCCCCTCCCCCCCCAATTTGTAGCTTCAATGTAATCCTGTAGGTCCGAATTAAAGATATCTAGCCCTATTTCTGATAGATGGACCCTGTCTGGTCTGTACAACCCTGCAGAGGCTTCTGTGAGGAGGGGATGTGCAACAGCATGACCCTTTAGGGTGGCTAGAAACTTGGCCATCCACTTGTTAAGCTTCCTCCTAGTCTGTTCAACGGCTGCATGGGACCGCTCCCCTCGCCACACCCTGCGCGGTATAATATCAGACCAGACCGACCGCAGTTGTGGGTATGAGGATGCCAATTGTAACAAATCATGTTGCATTTTTTTAAACAGGAGGATGCTATTTACCAGTGCTAGATCATTGCCCCCTAGATGCACAATCAGGACTTGGGGGGGGGGGGGGGGTGAGGTGAGCGTTCAATCTCCATACCAAGGTTTGCAGCAACTGTGCCCATTGTATCCCTCGTAGTCCCAGCCAAGTGATTGTTACTTGCCCTCTGTGGAAACCCAAGTTCTCCCCGTGGGGCCGTACTGCTGCCCTCCTACGAGCCCAATGCACGAAGGAATGACCGCAGATCCATATTTCGCGCTTTTTCACCTGGGCACCTGCAATGTGTGAAGCAAGGCATTATTGACAAGGGTAAATGCAATACATGAGAGAAGGGATATTACAAGCGAAGCTAACAGATGACGTGAGAGCGGGCCCGGTAAGGCACAATGCCCCTTTTGATAGGAAACCCCTTAGTCTTATTGGGTGCCCTGGTTGCTGGTGTACTAAGGTCTGATATAAGTCTTGTAGGCCTGCGACTTCCAGCGGCCCAGGTTCATAATTTGCTGCACTGTCATCCCTTGGGCCGCCGCCGTCGCGGCTCCTATGCGAAAGGAATGGGGACTAAAACCGGTAGGCAACCTGCTTGCTGTACACATAGAGCCAGCACCCGGTGAACTGAAAACGAGTGAGTGGTGATCCGTTCTGATGTACTAGCAGCCACTCCCCACCTGCGGACCGAATCTGAAGGTACTCGGACAGTAACCGGACCGGGCATGTCCTCGTGTCCTTTTGCTGATGTAAAGATAGGCAGGTTCCCTTAGATAGCTGGTAGGTTTTGGATTTTCTGATTGCTAAGGTTACGGAGCCCCCGTGCAAGGTGACATCCCTTAGTAATAGCCCCATCTTGGGGGAAGCGTTATGTGACTTAGCCACTAGCTTGCTCACCCGCAGCGCCCCGAAAAATGCTACAGAAAAGGTACAGCGGAACAGGCAAGTCTCATGGGGGGTGGTACATACTGCTCCAGTCGCCTGGGACAGTTGTAGCAGTTTGCCGTGCATAATGGGCCGCCTCCCATCACGACGATGCCCTTCCTCTCTATGCCACCCTTGTAACAATCTGGTGACTACAAAGCTGCGTGTCGGATTGTCTAGTCCCATCGCCTTTGCAAAGAAACCTATGGCCGCCAAGGTGACGGCCACTCGGCCCTTTCCGACCCCGTTCGCGGGATACCAGGAGATAGTGCACTATGGTGTCTACACTGAATGCCCTCGGCTCTCCCTGACCGTCCAAGTCATCCAGGAAAGTCGCCAGGGCACTCAGGTATCTTCTCCTTGTGGCTTCTCAGAGAGGATAGCATTAGTTCCCAAACTGCTACGGGCCAAACTGCCAGACGCTGGCCGGTATCGGAGTCGGCGATGGGTCCGCCGTCGGTGCTCGCATTCTGAATTCTGAAAACTTAAAACGAGACAAAGCATCAGCTACAGAGTTCTGCTTGCCTGGCACATGCGCTTTGATCACTATGTTCCCATGAAGACATTGCAACACTATGTCCCGGAACAAGTTAACTGTGCGTATCGTGTGGGCGGACAACCTGTTGAGTGCTTCAATTACCGCCATGTTGTCCGAGTGGAACAGTAGTGCCTGATTTGCGAGTCTCTGGCCCCAAATGTGGAAAGTCGCCATAATGGGAAACAATTCGAGGAAGGTAATATCCTTCATGGTCCCAGACTCCACCCACGTTGGGGGCCAGCGCACCGCGCACCAGGCTGCTTGAAAATAAATGCCAAAACCTTCCCACCCCTGCTGTGTCCGTGTACACCTGGAGAGCTGACAAAGGGGTAGGGGCATCTTGCCAGAAGGAGATTCCGTTGAATTGCGTCAGGAATGTCTTCCAAACGCTAAGATCGGCTTTGATGGCCTGAGTGACTCTTATGTGGTAATGAGGTTATGTCACCCCCCTCGTTGCGAATGCTAAGTTCCTTGCGAAGACTCGACCCATGGGAATGACCCGCGTTGCGAAGCATAAGAGACCCAGGACTTCTTGGAATTGTTGTAACGTGGCTTTACGCTGTTGCCTCAGCTGCCACACTGCCGCCCTTAATTTGGCGATTTTGTCTCCCGGGAGCCGCGACAGTTGGCCTCTGACGTCTAATTCGATACCCAGAAAAGTGAGGACCGTGCTAGGACCAACCGTTTTGTCTGCTGCCAAGGGTATGCCAAATCTCTGGGCCACCTCCGAAAATGCTTGGAGCATGGCTGCGCACTGGCGGTTATCCCGGCCGATGCACAGGAAATCATCAAGGTAGTGGACCAGTGCCCCCCCTGGGGCCACCTGTTCCACCACCCATTGGACAAACAAACTAAATTGTTCGAAGTAGGCACGAGAAATTGAGCAGCCCATTGGCATACATCGGTCAAAATAGTACTTGTCCTCGAAGCGAAAACCGAATAGGTGGAAGGAGTCCGGGGAAATCAGTAGCAGTCGAAATGCCGACTCTATGTCGGCTTTCGCCAGATAGGCCTCGCGGCCATGTGCCCGAATGATTTTGATGGCCTGGTCTAAGGAAGTGTATTGCACTGAACACTCTTCCGGGTCAATAAAATCATTCACTGAGCGTCCTAATGGATAGGACAGGTTATGAATAAGCCTAAATTTACCCGGGTCCTTCTTTGGCATGATGCCAATCGGGGAAATTATTGCAGCTGAATAAGGGAGTGTGTCAAATGGGCCCGCTAACCGCTGTAGCCGCAGCTCCTTTTCTATCTTTTCCCTGGCTACCTGCTTGTAAGTATCTATGGACTTGGCGTTTTTGGGGCACGTAATTGATTGGAGCAGCTTCCCTTTGTAAGGAATTGGGTAGCCCCTTTGAAATCCCTGCCTAATAGCATCAGCACTCGTCTCGTCTGGGTACTTAGCCAGCCAGTGCAGCATGGGCTGCAGTTTAATGGGAGACGGGGCGAGCTCCGTCAAGCCTTGTGGGGTGGGGTGTGAGGGGCCTCTTCTATCTTTTGGTGATCTGCACTGCACAAAAGGGTGACCGCCCCTACATTGTGAGCATGCATGCCGGAACTTACAGGGATGCCATGTACACTGTCCCCCGCTATATTGCCTGCATACCTCTTTACTTCCCTGGGGATTGATAGGTTTCCTTGCCCCCCCCCCCCATCTGGAGAAAGGATTGCCCTTGCCTAGTATTCGTCTGCGCTGTTGTGTCCCAGAGACTATATCCTTTCTCTTGGGGAAAAGGCCGGTTAGCGGACATTTCTTCTAGCCATAGGTCCACCAATTTATGCTGCCATGTAATAGCTGGGTCATTGGCCATGCTCTTCCGGAATTTCGTATCATAATTGAGCCACGCCCACCCCCCATAGCGTTTGTGGGCTCTGATGATGGAGTCCATATATCGGATCAAGTATTGGCTCATTCCAGGGTCTTTTTTGACTACCACTGACATGAAGATATGGAACGCAGAAGTCCAGTTGTTAATGGACTTAACTACGCGCGGTTTTCTATCCGTACCAATGGTATTCAAAATATTTCCTGTACACTCCCGCCCTCCTCCTCTGACTCCCGAAAAAGGAGCGAGAAAATATCGATGAACTCCCGTTTCCATATCTTTTCCTTCATTGTTTTAGAGACACATCTAGAGAGTGTGAATACCTCGCAAACCACGTCAGCACGCGGATTAACAACCCCATGCTGAGAGACAGGATTGTCGAGGGCTTGAGCATTCAGTGTGTGGGGCAAGTCGGTCCCGGCTGAGGGTGGGCCTTCCTGAGTTAAAACCACGTGTTGGTATCTGTGTTCTTTCTGCTCAGCTCCTCTGGGTTGCTGATTCCTGCTCCAAAGGACCTTTGCTTATCTGCTGACCCCTTTTATGTCTTCCCTCTCTGTCCCACCCCCCCCTTTCCCTATTTTCCTTAACCCTTTCCTTCCCGCTGGCCTACAGCCCAGTTGTGTCCGGCCTCCCTAATTGGTTTGGCCTCCTCCTATTCTGCTATATCTTTTTTGAGATGCGGTGACCAGAAGTGCACATAGTATTCGAGGTGCAGTTGTACCATGGAGTGACACAAAGACATTATTATTATAATATATTATTGTATTCTCATTTTTGTTTTCCATTCCTTCCCTAATAACTCCTAATATGTTTGCTTTCTTAGCCACCCTCCAATCTTCCAATGTTTTCAGTCTGGGCAAACTGGATGGGCTAGTTGGTCTTTATCTGCCATCGTTTACTGTGTTACTATGAATGTAAATGGAGAATGGCAGACGAAATCTCTGAAACAGTTGGCTTTCTTTTTTGTAATCTTTCTTATCCTGGTTATAGAAGCCTAGGGAGTTGTGGAAGAGATAAGCTTTGTGTCTGCATTACTTGAATAACTGACATTCTGGGGGGGAGGGGATAAATTTAGAAAGTCTTTTTTGGACTTACTGGCAAAATTGACAGATGTCAAAACACGTGCATCGACATGGTGGCATGTGATTTGCTGGTAGATGTATACAGAGGTTGAGTTTGCAAGTACGTGCATAGATTATAGAATAGGCTAACTTCCACACATACATAATGTGGGCATGGACATTTCACCTCCTTGAGATTAGGTGTAAATGCCTGAACTTAAAATGTAGGCACAAGGTCTGCCACTTGGTTGGGGGGGGAGGGGAGGGAGGAGTGATTAGTGTAGGCTACTATTAAGATGTGTTATTTTTTCTTAACCTGGTTATTAGTAACTAGGGGCTCTGTTTAGTAAGGCACGCTAGCATTTTTAGCACACGCTAACAATAGAGAAACCCATATATTTCTATGGTTGTCTCTAGCATTAGCGAGCGCTAAAAATGCTAACATGCCTACAACGCAGCTTACTAAACAGGGCCCTAGGTCTCACTGCATAAAATGGGACCTGTGCGAAAATAGCACGAGTTAGTGGTAAAATAACTCATCTTAATGGCAGGCCAAGTTGATAACTTTCCCCCTTAGACTAGTAGTTTATAAGGACCCATAGGCATCTATTCATCCTTATAAAATAGTCATTAAATCAGTTCCTACTTGCCTTCTTGAATTAGGTAGCCCCTTCCAAAATTACCCTCTTTATATCTTACCTTTTAAAAGAGAGAAGAACAACAACAAAAAAGAGTAGGGATGGACATGGACATAGACTCATGTTTCAGAGTAAGAATGCTTGCATCAGGAATCATACAATCTAGTGTAAATGCATAAACAAAAATAAGTAAAAATATCTCAATAATAGACATAAAACAATACATCAGTATTAATTTAAAAAAACAAAAATATAGTAAAGTTACAAAAGATAGCTGACTGAAAAAAACCACAAACAATATAACTGTATTAATACTAGTGCATGAAAATATCTACTGTAATATTACAGTAGAGGTAACAACTGTAAATGTTTTTTTTTAAATATATTTTTCATATGTATATCCTATATAATAAAACGCACCTCCAACATTCTGAAGCCGAAAAAGTGAAGCCTTCAAGCCTTGAAGCATTCCTGCAACGTTCCGGAACTACGTGTCGTCAATTGAGGAATGCTTCAAGGCTTGAAGGCTTCACTTTCTACACACACACTCACTCTCTATGACCTTGGGGGGGGGGGGGGGGTGATCGGTGGCGACGACCTTGGGGAGGGGCGTGTTGGCGAGGGTGGCAGGGGCG
Source organism: Microcaecilia unicolor (assembly GCF_901765095.1). Classification (NCBI taxonomy): domain Eukaryota; kingdom Metazoa; phylum Chordata; class Amphibia; order Gymnophiona; family Siphonopidae; genus Microcaecilia; species Microcaecilia unicolor. Next base: position 204,766,633 of record NC_044033.1, on the reverse strand, counting down.
GGGCCTCGTGCGGTTGGTCAGTGCTGTGTGTGACGTCAGCCTGGGCTTCAGAGCCTAGCAGACCAACTCCGAAGAAAGCCACAGACACAGGCAGCAAGATAGACCGTTGGAGGTGAGAATTATTATATAGGATAGTAGAGATTTTCATGTACTTGTATTAATACAATTGCATTGATTATTTTTCATTGTCAGCTATTTTTATAACTTTTGTTTACTATTTTTAATGGTTTTTAAAAAAATATTATTACTGATATATGGTTTGTCTATTATTATTGAAATTTTGTATTTACTTTTGTTCGTGTTTACATGCACATTGTATGACTCCTGACACAGGCGTTCTTACCTTGAAACACAGTTCCATGTCGAGTCTTTCAGTGCTCCATGAATGTTGAGCCTTCATGTAGTTGATGCTGTCAATAAATTGAGTAATAATTTTTTCTCGAGTCTTAGACCACCTCTTTTTTGGAAGGCCATTGTCCATTCCTACTCTTTTTTTTTTTTTTTTTCTAGTTCCATATATGAGGGTTTTTTTTCCTTTTTTTGGTATGCTGTCTTAACATAAGATACCTACATACATAGCACCTCAGTGTTACCTATTGTTCTGTTAGCCCAAAAGAATGTGGTCCTTCCCAAACGGGGCTCACATCTCAGAAACAATAGTAGTGCTGGTGAAGATTTGTGGGAATAGAGAAATACAGAGTTTAATCTCAACAGACAGGAACTGAACGGTGAGATTCTTTGGAAATCCATGCAAAATATTTAACAGTCTGTCTAGATTTCATCTTCATGGAAAAGTGAGAAGTGGCGCTTTCAAATGGTACCAAGCAGGAGAGCAGACCTTGAGCAGGGGTGTGAAATCTGAGCTGTAAATATTTGTTGGTGAAGCCTTTCTTTTGGCCATAAAATGTGGCATGAATTTCATGGGCTCATTAGGGTTTATGTATATTTTTTTCTGTTTCTATCAGGTCTGGCCAGCCATACTGGGAAGCTTGCCAGGTGCCCTTGGCCTGGATTGGCCGCTGTCGTGGACAGGATGCTGGGCTCGATGGACCCTTGGTCTTTTCCCAGTGTGGCATTACTTATGTAGTTATATACTGTCTACCATCCCTTCTGCTCTCTTAAAGATCTTATGTGCTTTCTCCAAGGGAGAGGATGGGATAATTGTTGTAGCATGTTTTGGCTGGTTTCAGCACTGCGTGCGTCTGGTAGCGCTATATAAATGCTATTAGTAGTAGTAGTAGTGTAATGAATGCCTTGTCTGTGCTATCCTTTTAAATGTAATTTTGGAAAAGAAGACATATAGGCACATATGTTGTGCTTGTTTTATTAAGGCAGCTTCCTTGTCATCAAGCAGATGAAGCCATTACGTATGGGCTGTGTCCGTCAACCAGCAGGGGGAGATAGAGAGCACTCAACTTTTCACAGTGCCTCATGGCCAGCCAGCTCCACTGCCTCTTCAGTATTCTCTATCTCCCCAAGCAGGGTGGCTGCAGCTTCTTCGAGCTCCATCAGAAATCTGCCTGGGGGTGGCTCCTGGCTTGCCAGTTGTTAGCCGGGTGTTAGAGGCTATAGCAGCTTCACTTTGAAGGCACATAGGTCAGCCCTTTCCCTGCCTTACCCATGCCCCCTGGATGTGGACATATTAGCTTGCTTTTCCCTGTCCTTTCCCACTCAGTGGATGCAGGCACATTGGTTCGCCTTTCCCTGCCTTTCCCACTCATCTGAGCCTCCGGAGTTCTTATTACCTCTGCTTTCCTCACAGCGTTTAAAAAAAAAAATGGAACAGAGGTTTTCTTTTGATTCTTCTATGGGACCGGAGCTGTGATACTCGGTCTGGCGAGGTAAGAGTGTTTTCTAACTCCTCCGGGGTGGGCCCGCGATCGGGGCGTTTTTGTTTTGAATTTTCCCGCCGTTTTCGGCGATGGCTGCAGAGAATGTAAAGCGCTGTTCCCGGTGTGGCAAGCGCAAATCAGCAGCGGGGCTCTGTAAATCGTGCTGTACAGGTGTAAGAGCCGGCCCGAGCATGGCGAGCGATGATACTTCCCGCTCAGAGCTGGCAGTGGACGCCATTTTGAATTCTCCGCATGGCGCGGCCTCCGTAGAGACGCAGAGCCCGGGGGGGGGGGACCTCGAATTGAGGCTATTCAGAGAGCGGCTAGCCACGGACGGGATCTGTGTGCCCAGGGCGAGTTTTTCTCCCCTGATTTTGTGTTATTTTTGCATAAAGCATACATGCTGAAAAGAGCGCTCCCTCAAGGGTCGTCTGAGGCCCCTTCTATTGTCCCCCCCCCCCCCCCCCCGGTGGATTCTGGCCTGGGACTGCCCGCTGAGGCTATTTTCCCTGATAATTGGCATAAAGAAAAGCGTAGAAGGGCTAATTCCCCTTCAGATTGTGGTGCACCTCCTTCCCCCCCCCCCCCCCCCCCCCCTTGGTCGGGCTGTGAGGATTCAGAGAGTCCTGGCAGGCTTTCATGGTCTGAGGAGCCAGAGTCAGGTGCAGAATTACCACAGGATCTGGATGATCCCTCTGCGGTGAGGATTTTCCACCGTGATGAGCTGCCAGCGCTTATTTCAGATGCCCTACAGGTCCTTTCTATTGAAGAGCCTGACAGTGGCATGGCCTCCTCTGTGAATCCTAGGATGGCTAGTACCAAAAAGCCTGCTCGAGCCTTTCCTTTGCATGACTTCATCCAAGAGCTTATTTCCGCTCAGTGGGCTGACCCCGAGGGACCTTTGAAAGTTTCCAGGTCTATGGGGCAATTATACCCTCTGCGTGAGGAGCATTTGGCTCGCTTTGCAATGCCTAAAGTAGATGCCCTAGTCACTGCGGTGACAAAGAGAACTACCCTCCCTGTGGAAGGAGAGTTGCCCTGAAGGATATACAAGACCGTAGGCTGGAAGCAGCACTTAAACGGTCCTTTGAAATTGCAGGTCTTACTGTTTGGGCGTCTGCATGCAGTTGTTATGCTGCTAGAGCCTGCCTGGCTTGGTTGAAACAGGCAGTGGAACAGCCCGGAGATGGAGCGGAGCCCTTCTCGGATGTGGCTCCGTGGCTGGAGTCGGCCTTGTCCTTTTTGGCTGATGCCCTTTATGATATTGTCAGAGCTTCGGCTAAACAAATGGCAGTAGCAGTGGCGGCTTGCCGTCTTATTTGGCTACGACATTGGGCAGCGGACATGGCCTCTAAGCAAAGGTTGGTGAAGTTGCCCTTTCAAGGCCTTCTCCTATTTGGTGAGGAGTTGGAAAAAAAAATTGTTAAAGGCCTGGGAGATCCTAAACCCCAGCGCTTGCCTGAAGCTAGGCCGAGGCCTTCCTCCAAGGGCCAGGCGGTCCACTCCTCTTATAGACCTCGCTTCCGTGAAGCTAGAAGGTACCGCCCGGGGCGTTCTGCTGGGTTCACTTCTCGTACCCGTTTTTCAGCAGAGGAACTCCTTTCGCTCGGACAAGCGTTTCGCAGCCACTGTCTCTAGGCCTGGAGTTCAGGGGCGACCCTCTCAATGATGTTGCGCCTGCTCCCTCCTCGCTTCCTGTCATCGGAGGACGTCTTTCCCTTTTTGCCGAGGAGTGGGCCAATATTTCCTCAGATCAGTGGGTTCTGGACCTGATCAGAGATGGCTACAGAATAGAATTCAACGCCCTAGTAAGAGACGTATTTGTGGAGTCCCTATGCAGTTCTGCCGCCAAACGGGCGGCGGTAGAGGAGACTTTGCAAGGTCTGATTCAGTTAGGGGCTGTATCCCCGGTACCTCCCGCTGAACACGGCTACGGCCGATACTCCATCCACTTTGTGGTGCCGCGAAAAGGTGGGTCTTTTCGCTCTATTCTGGACTTAAAAGAATTAAACAAGTCCCTGAGAGTGCGGCATTTCCACATGGAAACCCTGCGCTCAGTCATTGCTGCGGTACAGCCAGGAGAGTTTCTCATGTCTGTAGACCTGAAAGAAGCTTACTTGCACATACCAATCTGGCCCCCGCACCAGAAGTTTCTGAGGTTTGCGGTGTTGGGAAAACATTTCCAGTTCCGGGCCTTGCCTTTTGGCCTCGCCACAGCTCCCCGAACCTTTTCGAAGGTAATGGTGGTAGTAGCTGCTTTGCTCAGGCGAGAAGGTATCAGGGTTCACCCGTACCTAGACGACTGGCTCATCAGAGCAGACTCTGTAACAGAGAGTTATCAAGCTACAGCCAGAGTGGTCTCAGTACTTCAATCTCTAGGCTGGGTCATCAATATGGCCAAAAGTCACCTGACCCCCTCGCAATCTCTAGAATATTTGGGGGCCAGGTTCGACACAGACTCAGGCTATGTATACCTACCCGAGTTAAGGCGATGCAAGCTTCAGAATCAGGTCCGTCTGCTCCTGAGGATGCCCCGCCCGCGAGCTTGGGACATTGTCCAGCTGCTGGGATCGATGACAGCCACATTGGAAGTGGTGCCCTGGGCGAGAGCGCACCTGAGACCTCTACAGTATTCCCTACTTCAAAGATGGTCTCCAGTTTCTCAGGATTATCAATGCAGACTTTCTTGGCTCCCTGCGGCCCGACTCAGCATGGAGTGGTGGCTCTCAGACAGCATGCTGCGGCAAAGAATGCCGCTGGCGTTCCCCGATTGGTGTCTAGTAGTGACAGATGCCAGCCTGAAGGGCTGGGGCGCACATTGCAAGGGGAAGCATGCCCAGGGTCTATGGACACCCGAGGAGTGGTCCATCAACCGCCTGGAGTTGAAAGCAGTGTTTCAGGCGCTTCTGGCCTTTCAAGTGACCCTGGAAGGATTGGCTGTCAGAGTGATGTTGGACAACACGACAGCAGTGGCCTACATAAATCGACAAGGCGGCACTCAGTGCAGAGCACTGGTCGCGCAGGCCGAACAGATTTGCCACTGGGCCGAGCTGCATCTTCAGTTTCTGTCAGCAGCTCACATTGCAGGTCAGAGCAAGCCGATTATCTAAGCAGGCATCAGATCGATCCAGCAGAATGCAAGACGAAGTATTCCTGCAGATATGTGCCAAATGGGGCAAGCCCGTGATGGATCTTATGGCGACAAGTTCAAATGCCACAGTCCCGTGCTTCTTCAGCAGACGGAGAGATCCTCGCTCGGCAGGGTTGGATGCCTTGACTCAGCCCTGGCCTCCGGGCCTACTATATGTGTTCTCTCTGTGGCCCTTGATAGGGCGCGTGCTCCTGCGGATTCGGCTGCACCCAGGAGAAGTGTTCCTCATTGCCCCAGATTGGCCCAGGAGGCCTTGGTATGCGGACCTCCGACAGATGCTAGTGGAGGCTCCCCTTCCTTTACCTCTGGTACCGAACCTGTTGTCACAGGGCCCGGTAGCCATGGAGGACGCCTGCCGCTTTGGTCTTATGGCATGGCGATTGAGAGGGCGCAATTGAGGGACAAAGGCTATTCAAACACAGTCATTTCCACTCTCCTACAGGCCCGCAAGCGTTCCACTTCCGTGGCTTATGCCAGGATTTGGCGCCAGTTTAAGTCTTGGTGTGCTTCAAAAGCGATCACACCCATGCGGGCTCCTGTCTCGCTGATTCTGGACTTTTTGCAGGATGGTGTACAAATAGGCTTGGCCTATAATTCCCTGCGGGTGCAAGTGGCAGCGTTGGCCTCCCTTCGTGGTAAGGTTGAAGGCGTGTCTTTAGCTGCTCATCCAGATGTGGCACGGTTTCTTAGTGGGGTGCTTTGGCTCCGGCCTTCCGTGCGAGCACCCTGTCCAGCTTGGAACCTGGGGCTAGTTTTGAAGGCCCTGCAGGCTTCTCCTTTTGAGCCGCTTCAGCGAGCATCGGAGAAAGATTTGACACTAAAGGCCGTTTTTCTTGTGGCCATTACATCGGCGAGATGGGTGTCAGAGCTCCAGGCGCTGTCCTGTAGAGACCCATTTCTGCAATTCTCAGAGTCCGGGGTCACGGTTCGGACCGTACCTTCCTTCATGCCTAAGGTGGTTTCAGCGTTTCACCTAAACCAGCCTATTTTCTTGCCCTTCTTTGATAAGGAGAAGTTTCCAGAATCTTTTGGGCAGTTGCGCCTGTTGGATGTGCGCAGGACTCTGCTGCAGTATCTGTGAGTTACTATCTCTTTCAGGATCTATGATCATCTGTTTGTTTTGTTATCAGGTCCTCGCAGAGGGTCTCCAGCATCTAAAGCCACTATTGCCCGCTGGCTCAAAGAAACTATCTTTTCAGCTTATCTGCTTGCCGGCCGGTCTCCGCCTGTAGCCTTTAAGGCGCATTCTACCAGAGCGATTTCTTCCTCTTGGGCTGAAACTGGAGCACTCTCTCGTCAAGAGATATGCAGTGCAGCAACATGGGCTTCTAAGCTCTCTTTTGCCCGACATTACAGGCTGGATGTGGCTGCTAGGAGGGATGCACGTTTTGGAGCACAAGTGCTAGCGCGTGGTGTGACTGGTTCACACCCTATATAGGGATTGCTTTGTTACATCCCATACGTAATGGCTTCATCTGCTTGATGACAAGGAAGGGAAAATTAGGTTCTTACCGTGATAATTTTCTTTCCTTTAGTCATAGCAGATGAAGCCATGATCCCTCCCTGTATGATTGTCTGTATGCTGTGAATCAGTTTCAGGTTCTGTTCTTGTTTCCTGAAGTTCCTTCCTTGGGAGAAAGTTGGAAAACAGTCTTCAGGATTCATGTTCACTTATAGGAGGATGAGTCCATTCCCTCCAGTTTATGTTTTGGAGGACGAGTTTATTCCCTCCAGGAGGATGTGTTCATTTCCTCCTTTTGAGTTCATGCCCTTGTTTAAGGGGCCATGGTTTGCTGTGAGGAAAGCTCATGTTATTCCCATTGCGGTTTGCCATACTGCTTTGGAAGCTTCAAATACTGAAGAGGCAGTGGAGCTAGCTGGCCATGAGGCACTGTGAAAGTTGAGTGCTCTCTATCTCCCCCTGCTGGTTGATGGACACAACCCATACGTAATGGCTTCATCTGCTATGACTAAAGGAAAGAAAATTACCAAGGTAAGAACCTAATTTTCCCATATCTGTGTACCTTTTGTAAAAATTACCTCCGGGAAAGTAGATGCACACATTTACCCTTTTTCCAAGGCAGGCGTCAATGGCCCACATGTGTTGTTTTGTTTTTGTTTTAAATGTATGTTATGTACCCCACCTAGAATCATAGATAGTGTAGGTTATAAGTTTTTCTATAAATAAATAAACGTGCTTATCTTGCAACACCATCTAACCCATCTCTTAGAATTGAATGCCCATGTTCATTCCAGTGTATATGTGTGTACTGCTGTGAGTAAAACGCTGTTTTACCCTCAGAAAAGATGAATAAAATTACCCTTTAGAGAATATTTAAGTATTTCTATAGACAAAACTGTGTTTTTATAAAATAGTCCAGCGAAATGCACAAAACTTTACCCAGACTGCGCAGAGATGTTCCCAGGGGCAGGTTTGACAGACGGGGCTTCAGTTACTTGCAACCTGTTGAAAATTTGCCTGTATGTATGTAAACGTCACTGCTCCTTTTGTTGCCTGAAGTACAGACTTAGGGGCGGCAGTGTGCTGATCAGTACGCGCTAATCCCATGCTAAAAAATTGTTCCTATTTTTGGTGCAAGAGGTATGGCTACGGGTGCAGAATAGGTGTGCTCTGTGTTGAGTAGCGCGGGCTCATTGCTGTGTGCTGCCTGATTTTAAAGCTGGATTACTGTGGGAGCCCTTAACGCCTAGTAAATAGATGGCAGTAAGGGCTCCCGTGGTAATGGCCATGCGCTACTTGGGAAATTAGTACGTGGCTATTACAGGAAAATATACAAGTGTGGCCATTTTACTTCTGCGCTGAAAGTGGCTGCAGCGCTTGGTAAACCTACACACTACAAACCGCCTACCACTTCTGAGCGTGGTTTAGTAAAACATAAGAACACTAGTAAAAAAAGGCCCGTTTCTGGGAGAGATGAAATGGGCGCTAGCAAGGTTTTGGGGCAGGGGGAGATGGGGTTTGCAGCCTCTACTACTGCTACTACTACTTGACATTTCTAAAGCGCTACTAGGGTTACGCAGCGCTGTACAGTTTAACATAGAAGGACAGTCCCTGCTCAAAGGAGCTTACAATCTAAAGGACAAATGTACAGTCAGTCAAATAGGAGCAGTCTAGATTTCCTGAAAGGTATAAAGGTTAGGTGCCGAAAGCAACATTGAAGAGGTGGGCTTTGAGCAAGGATTTGAAGATGCAGTTGTCCCCCAACCCCCCTCGCACCTGCGCGCTCTGTGATGCTGTTTCCGCATTTGTTTCCTGCAATGTTGTCCGCTGGAGATCGCGTTTGTTTCCTGCAGTGTGGTCCGCCCTCGTCGTCATGACGTGACGCAAGGGTGGGCACACGACGCTTCAACAGGTGATGGTGTTTCCGTGGGTAGATCGCGTTTGCAGCCCTCGGCACCAGCCGGGAGATCGAGCGTTTGTTTCCTGCAGTTGGTCTGCGGGAGAGATCGCGTTTGTTTCCTGCGGTGTGGTCCACCCTTGTCATGACGTTGTGACGTGAGGGCGGGGCACACGACGCGTCACAGTTCTGACTTCCGGTTTCCAGGCATGGGCAAACAGGATATCTCTGGCGCCTCACATTTCCGGTTTTGAGGGGGTTTTGAGGCTTCATTTAGAACGTTGGGTTGCGAATTATGTCCGGAAGGGGCGTGGCTGAGGGCGGATCCTGAGTGACAGTGAGTGGTGCATGAGTGAGAGTTGCTGACAGCCTAGCCTTCAGTGTTTCCCTCCCACAGAGTGAGCTTCAGAATGTCCCAGGTGAGAATTATTATATAGGATAAGAGTAGCCATACTGGGTCAAACCAATGGTCCATCTAGCCCAATATCCTGTTTCCAACAGTGGCCAAACCAGGTCACAAGTACCTTTCAGAAACCCAATTAGTAGCACGTTTCCATGTTATTGATCCCAGGGCAAGCAGTGGCTTCCCCCATATCCATCTCAGTAACAACATGGTCTTTTCCTCCAGGAACTTGTCCACACCTTTTTAAACCCAGGTATGCTAACCAAGGGCCCTTTAGATTTGTATTCTGAGGACAGGGTAATAACTTGCCTTGAGTTACCATGAAAAGGCATGAACTAACTATATTTTAAAAAATATCCAGAAGAGATGGGTATGCTAAAGAATATTAAACTTAAGCACACAGATTTTCTGGTGTAATTTTAAAAACAGATATAGGTATTTAATTTTGATTTGAAAATGCAGCAAAACCACACAGAGACACGTATACATATGCTTTTTACCTGTGCACACACTTTAAAATAATTTTCAAAGTGTCAGCTCTGGGTGGAACAAAAGCTTAGATTGTGAATCTTGAAATCTGTCCCAGATGCTTTATGATAAGACCACTGCACATTTAGTAGCAGCCCTCCTGTTTATATCTTTTGAAGGGCAGTGGTCTCACCAGAGATTTGCATAGAGGCACTATCACCTCCTTTCCTCTCTCTATGCACACAAGCATTCTTCTGGGCTTTTGATGTCACCTTTTTCCTAGGCCAGATTGAGTTTTCAACTCTTCGCATGTGAATTTCCATTCTGTACCCAGGGCAGGTTTCAAAGCAAAGCAGACCTGAACTTTCCCTTTCAAAGATGGTGCGAAATCCTTTGGTAAAAGTAATTACAGATTTTGTTCCTGGGGCCTTGGAAGGTTAAGTGACTTGCCTGGGATCACAAGGAGCAACAGTGGGGAACTGCACTAGCCATTAGGCCAGTGATTCCCAAACCTGGTCCTGGAGGCACCCCAGTCAGTCAGATTTTCAGGATATCCACAATGAATATTCATGAGAGAGATTGCATGCACTGCCTCCATGGCATACAAATCTATCTCATGAATACTCATTTGAATATCCTGAAAACCTGACTGGCTGGGGCGCCTCTAGGACCAGGTTTGGGAACCACTGTGTTAGGCTACTCCTCCAAAGTTACTTCCAGGATATAAATGCACAGAAGACAGGCTTCTTTCAGTTGAAAGAAAGTGTTGAACAGGGGGTCATAGAATGAAGGGTGAAAGGAATCGACTCAGGACTAATCTAAAGGAACTATTTCTTTATGGAAAGAGTGGTGGATGTAGCAGTCTCCAGTGGAAGAAGTAGAGATGAGGACTACCTGAATTGAAGAAGGCATGGGACACGAACAGAGGATCTCTTGGAGAGAGGAAGGGATCATTGAGTTAGTAGTTGGTGTGGATGGGCAGAATAAATAGGCTGTGAGGTCTTTATCTGCTGCCATTTTCTATGTGTTATAGAACACTGTGCATTTTTCAGATGTTACTTTATGAATGTAAGTATCTTTGAGAATTATGCTTCCCTCGTTGAATCATAAGGTCTCCTATGGAACATAATTATCTTCTTCTTTTCTAGCAAGAGATGGCTCAGTTTTTAAACACCTCCAAAAAGAGATATTGGCAGCAGATTAGAAGTATCATTTTTATCTTGTCATGTTCACATTCCAGGTTACTCTCAGTTTTTCTATGAAAAAATATTAGGACCCCTCAGGGTTGTGACTGTGACACAGACCTCTCCACCCATCTGTGTGATGGGAGTTCTTCATCTGGGATATCTCTCTGCGCCTTCAGTCTCCAGTAGTTGTATTAATTTGCATCTGAAGGACAGCCAAATATTGCCTGTTCTGTCAGAATGGTTATAGGCAAAATGTAGGCAGAATCACGTTCTCACACAGAATACAAAAAAAACCTGAAGCTGTTCAGAGGAAGGTGACCAAAAGGTTATGGGATTTGAGCCAAAAGACATATGAGAAGAGACTTGAAGACCTGAATATGTATACCCTAGTGGAAAGAAGGGATGGAGAGATATGACAGATGTTTAAAAACTTGACCGATACTAATAAACAAGCAAATCTTTTTCTCTGAGACAAGGGGGTGGAATAACTAGAGGACATGAATTGAGGTTGCAGGGAGCTGGACTTAGGAAAAACAGCAGGAAATATTTTTTTTTACAAGAGGGAAGTGGATGCATGAAATACTTTGTGAGGTTGGGGGGGGGGGGGTCAAAAAACAATGATGGAATTAAAAAACACGTGGGATAACCGCAGAAGATCTATTATAGAAAGAGGAAGGAATTCTAGCAAAACTTAAATGACCTTCTCGCTTTCAACTTTATTGGATATACCGCATATTGAGCAAAATATCTAAGCTTTTTACAGTAAATTAAGATTATAGTGAAAATATGGGGATGAACACAAAAGGAGATCTAGGTTACAATATAGACTTCCCAAATACTTTATAGTAGTAACTTATATAATAGACTTAAACAGTATCATAGAGACAAAAGGTAGGGCAGATGTGAGGTAGGGAGTAATGACACAGGTACTAGTACGTGGCCATTGGAACAGGCCCAGTAGCATTTGTGGGACAGCATAATTGGTCTGTGTTAATCAGGGGAAACCCCTGTGTGAAATAAGTCTTCAATACTGCTTAAACTTTGAGAAAGAAGTCTCAAGACACATTTATAGAGGGAGATGGTTCTGAAGAGTTGGAACCATCATGTGAAAACAAGAACTTCTTGTGAAATCAACTGAACATTAGAATATGACAGAATTATCATAAGATTATGATTGGAAGATCTAAGAAGACAAGAGATTGGAAGATCTAAGAAGACAAGAGAGAGCATATGGGACAAGAGAATTATTAAGGAAAGAAGGCCTGGGGGTGCAATAGCAAGAACTTTATAAGGGATCCAATAAGATACAGGGAGCCAATGTTCTGCAACTAAGAGAACTGTCAAACGTTCCCTTTCTCTGGATTCGCTTTACCGCAGTATTTTGTACCAAGTGAAGATGGCAAATTTGAGAGCTGTTAAGCCCAATGGAGAGGGCGTTGCAGTAATCAAAGCGGAGATGTCCAAAGAATGAAGAAGTAAATGAACAGAATTTGTATGAAGAAGAGGCATATTTGTCAGAGGGAGAAGTATGCTTTTGCACTAAATTGATAAGATGGGAGTTGAGTGTAAGATGGTTGTCTATGGTTACTCCAAGTAATGTTACCGAATCCATAAGTACTATGTTGGTACCACTGATAGAGGGAGAGTGACTAACTGAGAATTGTTACAGGAAAAAATAACTGCCTAAATCTTTGTAGCATAAGATTTCAGGAAGCCAGTCTGCAATAGTAGGTAGTTTTGATGTAAGAGTGGAGGAAAAAGTAGGAGACAGGATCTATAGTGGAGTGCAGCTGAATATGTCAGTGCACGTATACAGTGGAAATCCTAGTGACTGTATTAAGAGTGCTAAGGTGCTACATAAATGTTAAAGAGAATAGGGCCTAGAATTGAGCCTTGTGAGACACTACAGGGAAGGGCATGTCAGTGTATTTTAATAGATTTGTCTGATAGATAAGACCTAACCAATCCAGAACAGTTTCAGTAACATTATGTTCAGATAATTAGTTCAGAAGAATGATCAACAAAAAAGAGAGAACCAAGGAAAGTAGAAGTTGGCTGGAACTGGGAATACTGCTGAATCTAAACTTGCAGCTCATGAGGGAAAAGAGATGTGGATGCTGGACAGCCATGCACTCCTCAATATTCATGCTGTCATAGGTGATAGAGATGTAGATAGAAAGAGAGAGAAGGTTCAAGCTGGTTCAAGTCCTAGCTTTCCACTGAAGCTGTCTGTAACCTCGGGCAAGTTACTTTCCTTGTCATCAACAGCAGTTGAATCCAGAAACATGTGGGTTATGACTTCTACAAGCAGGTGGAGATAGAGAGCACTAAACTGATCTCTGTCTTATAGGACTTTATGCTCCTTGGTCTTATTCAGGTGTCTGCTAAGTAGATTTCATTGGCGATTACAGCTTGGTGCTTATTGGGGCTACTCCACTGGGCTGGAGGTGCTGTCTCTAAGCAGCATCTTACTAAGCTTCTGTTTGGGGAGGAGATGGAGAAATTGGTCAAAGATCTAGGTGACTGTAAAGCTCAAGATTTGCCTAAGGACAAACCCTGGAGTTCATTCAGATTCATTCAAGCTCGTCCACATCTTAAGGAAACTAAGCGGTATCACCCTGGCCTGTCATCTTCCTTTCAGAGACCTAAGTGTCAACAGCTATACTAAGATGGCTGACTGAACAGAACGCTCGCGTCCAGGCTCCGATATGTCAAGTGCAATCGACCTAGTAGACCACACAACACTAATGACCCTGCTCAACAATATGGGAATCAACGGTGCAGTGGCCGCATGGTTCAAGAGTTTCTTAAGGACCAGATCCTACACTGTAGAGATGTCTAACCAGCTATCAGCCTCATGGATCTCTGAGTGCGGGGTACCACTGGGTTCGCCAATATCACCAATATTGTTCGATGTTATGGTGGCTTCACTCGGCGAAAACCTGGAATTAATGGGATTCAACCCATTCATATACATAGATGATGTCATCACCACGGTATCACAGAAATATTGGACAAGTTTAAAAATGGCATGGATACTATGGAAAACAGTGCCACAACTTTCAAACTCAAGCTAAATGGAGACAAAACTAAATTCCTGGTTCTATCCAGTCCGCACAACCCCACATCCTACCAAAAATTCACAATCGACCATTAAACATACCAAATCAAAACACAACTAAAAATATTGGAAGTAATCTTTGACAAACATCTATCTCTGGACAGTCAAGTATCAGCAGTCCTATCAAAATGCTTCAGAACACTATGGAAACTGAGAAGGATTACAGACTATTTCCTAGACAATCGTTCTGACTAATAGTGCAATCGATGATACTGTCACAACTAGACTATTGTAATGCAGTATATGTAGGGTGTAAAGAAACACACTAAAATCATTACAAACCGTCCAAAACACAGCAGCAAGACTAATATTTTAAAAAATCAAAATATGAAAAACAACTCCACTGCTTAAAATGCTACACTGGCTTCCAATCAAGGCAAGACTATTCTTCAATACTAGCACCCTCATTTTCAAAATATTATTTGGAATGTCTCCAGTATGTATGCTAGATTTTATTGAACTATCGCCAAGAAATGCAAGCCCAGAAACCCAAGGCTACCTACTTTTTCACCTACCCAACTGCAGAAATGTAACTTACAAAACATTTACATGGCTGGATTTGGTTATATGGGCTCCAAATGGTGGAACTCAATACCCCAAGGCCATAAAAAGCATTACTAACTATCTTCAGGAAAGAACTGAAGATCCACCTTTTCAAAAAATGTTATAATTAACTGCCTAAGATACCGATGTTCTACACCACTAGAACATGTCCTAACTGTAAAACATTACTGTAATCTCGCCTAACTGTAAATTGTAAGCAACATTGAACTGAAATATGTTTTTGGAAAATAGTGGGATACAAGAATGCATAAATAAACAGAAGCAATCCTTTTGCGCTAACAAATGGTCTTCCACCCAAGCTTTGAGCTGGTCCTTGCCTGCTTCTCATTCCTCACAATGATGGGGTTCTGGTCCACTCTCCACTGCACAACATCGGAGGGAAGTTGTCCTGTTTTACGAAGATTACGAAGGACCAAGATTACTACAGACCAATGGGTTCTGGAAATTATCAAAGAAGGTTACAAAATTAGAGTTCTCTATCATCACAGATTTTTTTCTTGGAATCCGTGTGCAGCACTTTATGCAAGTGGGTGGTGTTCTCTTCACCCTACACTCTTAAAGGAATTAGGAGGGGTGATTCCAGTGCCCGTTTGATATCAAGATCAGGGCTGTTATTGTACTCTCTGTCATATTGGCATGCAACTGTGAGATATCTCACAGCCCTGAATCAAAAGGAAGCTTACCTTTATATTCCCATTTGCCACCACATCAATGTTACCTTTGCTTTGCAATTCTTGGGCAGCAGTTTCAGGGTATGCCCATCGACCTTGCTACAGCATCCAGGACCTTTTTTAAGGTGATGATGTGGCAGCCTTTCTGAGACATGGCTTTGGTTCAGTAAAATCTTCAGGTCGCCGCCAGGGTTGTATCACTTGCAGTCGTTGGGTTGGGTGATCAATTGTCCCAAAAGTCACTTACTTCCCTCGCAAACTCTGGAATACCTGGTTGTTTGTTTTGACATGGCCCATAGCAAGGTGTTTTTACCGGATCATCACATGGTCAAGCTGTTCGGAGTTCACAGCAAGAGGCAAATTTGACTCTACAGCTTGACCACCTGGACATAATCCGATGTGTGAGGGTTTGGAGTTTGCAGCAAGAGGTGAATGGGCTCCCCACCCTGTCAAACTGGCATCGGTCACCCATAGAATCCAAGGAAGGAAGGCCAGAGAGGCGTCTCAGGGAAGACTGCTGGCGTGAAGCCATCATGACATGCTGCTCTTCACTTGCGGAGTCCAAAGTAGATGTAGATCATAATTCTGAGATACCGAAGACCAACAGTATAAGAGGGACTGTTGAAGTCGATGCATGTGAGCTCTGGCCCATGGTACCCCATATAAAGTCACCACCATAGAGCTAACACCTGGACATAATCCCATGTCTGAGGGTTCGGAGTTCACAGCAAGAGTCAAACTCCGAACCCTCACACATGGGATTATGCCCAGGTGTTAGCTCTATGGTGGTGACTTTATATGGGGTACCATGGGCCAGAGCTCACATGCATCCACTTCAACAGTCCCTCTTATACTGTTGGTCTTCGGTATCTCAGAATTATGATCTACATCTACTTTGGACTCCGCAAGTGAAGAGCAGCATGTCATGATGGCTTCACGCCAGTAGTCTTCCCTGAGACGCCTCTCTGGCCTTCCCTCCTTGATTCTATGGGTGACCGATGCCAGTTTGACAGGGTGGGGAGCCCATTGCCTGCAACACAATGCTCAGAGGTTAAGGAAAGAATGGAGTCGCTGTAGCCCATCAATCACCTGGAACTTAGATTGTCTACAGAGCTCTGCTAGTTTCTTAGTCTCCTGCTGGAAGGCAAACCAGTCCAAATTCTCTTGGACAACATGACAGCAGTGGCTTATATAAACAGGCAAGGAGGCACTCGCAGTGGTCCACTAGCATCGGAAGCTCATCATCTTTTTCAATGGGCAGAAGGTTACCTACAGCAGATTTTGGTGGTGTACATAGCAGGAACGATGAATATACAGGCGGACTTCCTCAGCTGGAACTCTCTAGACTTGGGGGAATGGGAACTGTCGCCGAAAGCCTTCAACCTTATCACTCAGAAGTGGGGCACTCTGACGATGGATCTCATGGCAACTCAATGAAATGTCAAGGTTCCCTGGTTCTTCAGCAGAAAAAGAGTATGGTTCAGGAGAATTGGATGCTCTCCTTTAACCTTGGCCAGAGTAATCTCTTCTTTACATATTTCCCCCATGGCCAGTGATAAGCAGGATTCTTCAGGGATCCTTCTTCATTGAGGAAGTGTGATTCTAATTGGTCTAGACTGGTCCAGGAGGCCATGGTATGTGGATCTGGTCTAGACTGGCCCAGGAGGCCATGGTATGTGGATCTGGTCCAGATGCTAGTGGACAAAACCTTCCATCTTCCCCTTTTTCAAGGGCTCCTCCTTTAGGGGCCCATCCTGCTTTGGTCTTACGGCCTGGCTCTCAAGTGGTCAAAATTATTCTGAAGATGTTATTACAACATTACTTCAGGCCAAAACGCGCTCTACTTCTGCTGCTTAAGCTTGAGTTTGGCTTGTTATTGAAGCATGGTGCTTGGGAAGAGCTTTATCTCCCTTTCACTCCTTTCTTCCTCAAATTTTAGCCTTTGTGCAGGATAGCATTCAGAAGGGTCTAGTTTACAATTCTCTCAAAGAGTGCAAGTGGCAGCTCTATCCTGCTATCAGGGCCATATTCTGAATTGTTCATATAGATGTGGCATCTCATCCAGATGTAGTCTGCCTGTTGAGAGGAGTGAATCATCTAAAGCCTTCTATTCGACTTCCCTGGCCTCAGTGGAATCTTAATCTGGTACTTCAATCTCTGCAGAAGGCGCCTTTTGAGCCTTTGACAAAGCCTAGTTTAAAAGACCTTACACTTTAAATCTCCTCTGCTTGCAGGATTTCTGAGCTACAGGCCTTGTCCAATCAGGAGCCGTTCCTTTGTTTTTCTGAGGCAGGTGTTCCACTTTGCACAGTCCCATCTCTTCTACCCAAGGTGGTATTGATGTTTCACCTCAATCAGCCTTTGTTTCTTCCTGCATTTCAGGAACAGGATTATAAGAATTTTCATCAGTTATGTTTTCTTGACATTCATTGTGTGCTTCTGCAGTATGTAGAAGCTACCAAGGAATTCCGCTGGTCAGGCCATTTTTTTCATTCTCCCTTTGGGTCCAAATTGGGGCTTCCAAGGCTAACACTGCATGGTGGATTAAGGAGACTTTCAAGCTCATTTCATAGCACTTAGCCTCCCAAAGTTCCATAGAAACCTATGGAACTTAGCCTCCCAAAGTGCTTTGAAAATATGCCTCTATGGGGCTCATTTTCAAACCACTTAGACTTACAAAGTTCCGTAGGTTACTGTGGAACTTTGTAAGTATGTGCTTTGAAAATACACCTCTATAGATGGATCCAAGATGGCGCCTAAAGCTGACGTGCGCGAACTATCCTCTGACAACCCCTAACTCTGCCAAAGTTGAGATTCCTCGAACCCGGAATGGGAAAGCGGAAAGGAAAGCCTAATGTGCCTACCTCCACAGGCAGGGCAGTTCCACCTCTTCTACGCCAGATGACATTGGAGGAGTCGGGGATACGAGCGCCGGGAGCCCAGCTGTTCGCTTCGGGAGGTCCGGAAGATCTTTCTGACCTGAGCGCTGAGGGAGTGTCGCTAAGTCCGCCTCCCGCTACAGTACCTCCACGACCTGGGGAAGGATTGAGGGCAGCGAGTGAGCAGAGCGTGGAGGCCGGAAGTCGGACCCCTGCGACTGTGAGTGGAGACCCCGCAGCTTCCTCGACGCCGATAGGAATAGCGTCCCAGGCAGGATTGGTGCCTGAGAGAGATAACGGCGATTCCTCCCTCGATCGTGGAACAATGATAAAACCAACGACTGTAACTTTGGATAAACTCTGGGAAGCAATTCAAGGACTGAATTCCAGCCTACAACAGATTTCAGGTATTTTACGGGGAGATGTGGCTGAATTAAAGCAAGCTCAAGAAGTGACTACAATTAAGATAGCAGAGCAAACAACGAAAATGGAACTATTTGATAAAGATTTAAAAGCAGTGAACTCTTCAGTTGTATCGTTGATAAAAAGTAATAACCTCCATCAGCGTAGGATGGAATATTTGGAAAACCAGATTAGGAGAAATAACCTACGTTTTTTAAATTTTCCTAAATCTCCTTTGATTCCAGCACTAGAAATGTTGAAAAAATACCTCAGGGAAATATTGGGTGTCCCTTTAGAGGGTTTTCCACCTATAACTAAAACGCAATACATTTCTGGTGCTGGAACAGGAATCTCATCTAATGCTCCTCAATCTGGTTTAAATCTAACAGAATTCCTGGAGAGTTCAATGGAGGTTATTACTGAAAGAACTACACTGCTGGTTACTTTTGCTCTCGAATTAGACCGCAATAATATATTTAAGCTTTATTTTCGCCACATGAACTCAAATTTCCTTGGATCTAAAATCCAGATTTTTCCTGATTTTGCCAGAGAAACACAAAGAAGAAGAAAGAATTTTTGTTGTTGAAGGAGAGAGTCCTCCGAATAGGAGGAACTTTCCTGCTTAGGTTTCCTTGTAAATGTTGTGTTTCCCTAAATTCTACTAATTATATGTTTTTTGACCCAGGGAAATTATTAGAATTTATTTCTTCTAAAGAATAATTGTTGTAGATGTTCTTGTTTGTTAGTGCTCTAATCTCGGCTGTGACATCTAGGCTCTCTCAGCTTTAATTATTAAATATTTGAGTTAATTCATTTGAAATTAAGAATTTTCCTAGATCTTGGATCATCATATTGTGGACTAAATATATTAAGATAATATGTTTAATTTTTTTATTGATTTAATGTTTATTTCTTAATATGTGAATTTATGAGTAATTTCATAAATGTAATTATAAAATATATAAATAAACAAATAAAAAAAAAGAAAATACACCTCTATAGCTTCCACTTATCTTCTTTCTGGTAAACAGCCTCCATCTGCTCTCTGAGCTTATTCTACCAGAGCTCTTTCAACTTCCTGGGCAGAATCAAGACATTTTTTCCTTGGAGGAAATTTGTAGCGCAGCAGCAACGTGTTCCTCCCTACATACTTTGCCAGGCATCCTCGCCTCAATGTCACAAATCGAATGGATGCTTCTTTTAGGGTGTCTGTTCTCTCCATGGGTGTTTCAGAGGCCTGCCCAGTATAAGGGCTGCTTTGCTACATTCCACAACTTTCTGGATTCATCTGCTGTTGATGACAAGGAATGAAAAATTACGTCTTACCTGATAATGTTCTTTCGTTTAGTTACAGCAGATGAATCCAGAATCCCATCCTTCTTCTCCAGTACTCGCATCTGTATTTCAATTTTACTTCTCTGGTTAGAGTTGTTCGTATATGTTGCTGTTCAAGATATTTTTGTTCTGTTCTGCTATTTTTCATTTCCTAATTCTATAAAGAAAGTGAAATAAAATACCTAATTCCTTCTTCTGCTTTGTTATGAGACATACTAACTGACCAAGGAGCATACCGTCTATGAGACAAGAGTTCAGTTTATTGCTCTCTACTTACTGGTAGATGGTCATAATCCACAAATTTCTGGATTCATTTGCTGTGACTAAAGGAAAGAAAATGATCAGGTAAAACATAATTTTTTCTTATCTCCCATCACCTCGGGTAGCCACTTAGATTGTAATTTTTTTGGCCAAGGAATGTGTATCTGCATTTACCTTGTTGGTAAAGGGCAATATAAATGCTGAAATGAAAAGATATTCAGGGATAAAAAAGAAATAAAGAAATGCAGTGAGCTGCAGGAGAAGCAAGAAAGAGAGGAAGAGTGGTTAGAGCAATGGACTTTAAAATAACAAAGAACAGGTCTCAGATACTGACATACCTTGCAGCACTGGGCAAGCCTCATTTACCCACCTCTGTACTGAAAGCTCTTGGGGCAGGGACTTATTCTACCTGAATTCTAATAATGTTTTAAACCACCTTGAGCATCCTTTGGAAAGGCAAGATAAAGAGCAAAAAATGATTGAATTAAAGGTTTGTCTATCAAAGTGTGATTACTGGACGATGAGTCCCCTCCCATGGGGAGATGCTACAAGCAGTGATAATCCTTATAGCTGACATTGCATGGAAAGGAAGACGAGGGTTTTTGGTGCCTTTTATTGCTGAGGTATAAGGGAGAATAAGCATGTCCTGTTGCTCGTTCTCTCTTATTTATTTTCTGCTTTTTTTCCTTCTGTTACATTTTCCATAGCCTCACAGCTTTTATTCAATTTCCCTCCCACACACCTTACTGATTGCAGTAGAGCTGTTGTAAGAGGAATCAGACCTTTCAAGAGACGACTAGCCACAGTAATTTTCAAAATCAGAGCGGCTCTTAGAACCCTCAACTCCATCCTCTTTCTGTCATTTTCTTCATCTTTCACTGATGCTTCTCGTGACTCAGTAGTGCATGAATATTCTCAGCATGCACCTTAACCTAGAAAACTGTAACTGCATCAGGCAACACAATCAGTGTTCACATGCTGAACTGAGCAGTCTACTTTTCCTTATGGTTCAGCTCTCTTATTGCAGGGATGTATAAAATCAAGCCAGGCACATGGGGCAGATGATCAGTGCTGAAGGAAGAAGCTAAGCATCTGGACTTTAGGAATGACATGAAACTTGAAATGAGAAACTTCCAGGGGAGGGAAAAACCAGACCAAAGACAGATCTCTGCTGTCTGTCAAGGGGATGGACATTAGAAGGCAACCTTGGAGATCTCCGACACATTCATCTTATTGATGCCAGCCATGAACCAGAAGGAAGGCAGCATCTGACCATCACCCTTCTCTCACCTGCTCCTCTTCCTCTACAACAAAAGCACCTTGTAGTGTTGGAGCAGCAACCACACAATGATAGTGGGTCATTCTAAGGCTTCTAAATCCTCACAGTAGTTTTTGGGCTGATTGGGGATCATTTTATAAAGCTCTTTCTGCATATAGAGCTTGTTTCACATGCAGAGAAAGGATATTATACAATTGTGTGACCGCATATACGCATACAAAGTACACACATGGAAATTATGTGCCTACTTTTATATGATCTGTGCATAGGTGTTCTTGGGGACATAGTTTGAGCGGAGCTATAGTTGGGATGTACCGTATATACTCAAATATAAACAGATTTTTTTGGCTTACATTTGGGCCTACAGTCTCTCCCCTGTGGCATCCAGCATTCCTGACATTCCCTCCCTTCTCTGAGGTGTCCTGCTGCAGCCAGCTCCACTCCAGCCCCCTGAACCAGGAACTCCCACTCACTTCCTCCTTCCCATTGTACAGATGAAGCCCTCTCCCCCGGGTCTACCTTACAGCCCTGGTCATCCAGTGGTGAGCTGGGGCAGGAGCAGTCCGTTTACGCTCCTGCCCATGCGGTTTCTGTACTGAAACTGGCTGCCACTGGAACTCAGGGCAGCTATTTTTGGTATGGAGATCGCATGGGCAGGAGCGTAGGGGGATCGCTCATGCCCCAGCTCACCATTGGACCACCAAGGCTGTAATGTAGGCCTGGGGAGGGTTCTGTGGTGGTTCCAGGAGGGGAGACTTTGTGTGTACAACAGGAGGGAGGGAGTGAATGGGAGTTTCCAGTTTCAGGAGGTTGGGGGGGGGGGGGGTGAAGCTGGCCGCAACAGGACACTTCTGGGAAGGGAGGGAACGGCAGGAATGCCAAATGCCATGTTGGAGGGAGGAAAGGAAGGAGAGAGACAGGACTACTTGAATATAAACCATTGGTTTATGTTCGAGTTAACATTTTCCCCCCATGTTGTCTCGGTTTATATTTGAGTATTTTATAGAATATGTGAATACATGAGTAGAGTACCACACACACATTTTACACCCTTTGGCATCTGTGTGTTTATGGGACTGGATCTGCGAGCCTGTTTCATAAAATGCATAGGCATAGCTGTTGCCTTTATACAAAATGCGTAAAATATTAATAACTAGAGCAATGGTTATCACCATATCACAGCAAAGAAAGGTCAGGAATAACTTCCATATGCCTTATTTTCCAAGCTACTCCCCATCCCTCCCCCCCCCCCCCAAGACTTTTATGGCTTTCATCCATGCAACATGAGCGACTGTTGCAGAGGGCCATGAGCTTGGGTAGGAAGGAACTGCCTTTTGAGTGGCGTTTCTGCTTTTCACTCAGTGCCTCCAGTGAAGGACTTACACCTCAACTACTGCAGCTTTCTCTTCACTGTGAGACCCGTCTTGCACAATTTTCCTCTTTTCTGAGATCATATAAGGACATAGGCAGTACAACATTTCAGCACAATCATGGCAGTTGGAGTTTAAATAATGGGCCATTGACAGTGATGAAGGTGACTTTCAAAGGTTTTGTCACAGATAAAACAATGCTGTACCTACAGAAATGACCTGTTACAAAAGTGCTTTCTTAATGCACATATGAACTATATATGTATAAATTTACATGCTGTTTGAGGGGGAGTTCCTGCAGTTAGGGTTGAGGCAAGATTTGCACATAGGCACATGCTTTTGAAAATTCAAAAGTATGTGTGTATTTTAACTTGGAAAGTTTGTGAACTCCAAAGAGCAGATATAAATGTAATGAAGTGTTTTGAAAATCCAGTAAACCCACAGAGAGGAAAGTATGCATTGGTAACAGTTTGATTTGAAAATACATTTTCTAATCTAAATACATGTGTAAGCATTTTGGAAGTGCTCAAGTATGTGTTGTGTCTCTTGTTTCCCTCCCTTCTTCTTCTCTTCCCTGTCCTCTACTCCTTGCTGGTTCTATCAGGAAGCCCCAATGGATTCTGGTACCTGAGCCATTCAATTTATAATTATTAGATTCTTAGTGTACCACCTTTCTGTGGTACAACCAAATCTATTTACATATTACATACAAGTACTTTCTTTGTCCATGTTGGGCTTATAATCTGTTTTTGTACCCAGAGCAGTGGAGAGTTAAGTCACTTGCCCAGGGTCACAAGGAGCTACAGTGGGAATTTAACCCAGTTTCCCCAGGTCTTAGCCTACTGTGCTATTAGGAAATAGTATGCTTGCTAAGAAGTTAATACATTTGTCAGCTTGTACCACTGTTCATGTGAAGAGACCTAGATTTGACTTCTGGTTCAGGATTTCTGCTCCCTGGGACAGTAAAGGTTGGGGATGTTGCCCCTGGGAAGGAGGGAGTCCTAATTGTTATGAAAAGGTTGACACCTGGTGAGTGGATTTAGGGCTTACAATTTCAGGGTTGTAGAAAGAACCCTGGTTGAAGATTGTTGCTGCAATGAAAGGACTATAAGATGGAAAAAGGTATAAAATGGGGGGGGGGGGGGGGGGGGGGGGGTGGAAACCCAGGCAGTTGTGGATGAAGGCTTGTGGCCTCCGATCCCACCACCAGTTTCAACTGGGAGGCACAAAAGAACAAACTTGGGTTAGAAAAGAAAGATTTAACACAGGGAAGAGATCATACCATACCCCTAAGCCTGCTAAATCCTAATTTGTATAGGTACAGTCAATCTGTATAGGTAGTGGCACTAAATATACAGATTGATCATTGACTGTACCTGCCATGTCCATTTAGTTTTTTGCCAGTGTGGTGTCACCTTTCCTAATCTAGCCTATCAATAGAAATCAAACAAAATAAAACATGGAAAAGAAAATAAGATGATACCTTTTTTATTGGACATAATACATTTCTTGATTAGCTTTCGAAGGTTTCCCTTCTTTTTCAGATCAGAAATAAGCAAATGTGCTAGCTGACAGTGTATATAAGTGAAAACATTCAAGCATTACTATGACAGTCCTCTACTAATTATATGAATTTATATTATATGAATGGCAGTTTAGTGATTTAAATGGCCCAATACTTTCCATATAATTTCCGAAAATGTACGGATAGGTTCACTTTCAGGCTTATTTACAAAAGAGAAGGGCGCCCATCTTCCGACACAAATCGGGAGATGGGCATCCTTCTCTCAGGGTCGCCCAAATCGGCATAATCGAAAGCCAATTTTGGGCGTTTTCAACTGCTTTCCTTCGCGGGGATGACCAAAGTTCACGAGGGCATGTTGGCAGCATAGCGAAGGTGGGACTGGGGCGTGCTTAAGAGATGGGCGTCCTCGGCCGATAATGGAAAAAAGAAGGGCATCCCTGACAAGCACTTGGGCGACTTGGGCCATTTTTTCTTGCGACCAAGCCTCAAAAAGGTGCCTGAACTGACCAGATGACCTCCCCTTACTCCTCCAGTGGTCACCAACCCCCTCCCACCCTAAAAAAAAAAACTTTAAAAACTTTTTTGCCAGTCTCTATGGCAGCCTCAAATGTCATACATACCCAGCTCCATGACAGCAGTATGCAGGTCCCTGGAGCAGTTTTAGTGGGTGCAGTGCACTTCAGGCAGGCGGACCCAGGCCCATCCCCCCCCCACCTGTTACACTTGTGATGGTAAATGTGAGCCCTTCAAAACCCACCACAAACCCACTACCCACATGTAGGTGCCCTCCTTCACCCCTTAGGGCTATGGTAGTGGTGTACAGTTGTGGGGAGTGGGTTTTTTTTTTGGGGGGGGGGGGTTGTGGGGCTCAGCACACAAGATAAGGGAGCAATGCACCTGGGAGCAATTTGTGAAGTCCACTGCTGTGACCCCTAGGGTCCCGGTTGGTGTCCTGGCATGTGAGGGGGACCAGTGCACTACAAATGCTGGCTCCTCCCACGACCAAATGGCTTGGATTTGGTCATTTCTGAGATGGGCATCCTCGGTTTCCATTATTGCCAAAAATCGGGGATGACCATCTCTAAGGATGACCATCTGTAAGGTTGACCTAAATGTTGAGATTTGGGCGTCCCCGACCGTATTATCGAAACGAATGATGGATGCCCATCTTGTTTCGATAATACGGGTTTTCCCGCCCTTTCATGGAGCCATCCTGCGAAGATGGCCCCAGGAAAACTTGGGCTTTATGCTCCTCCACGCGTTAGCCACCCAGCAGCCAATGTACAACTCCCTTTGAATATTGGGCCACTAATTATACAGTTCTTTTTCAGAAGAGTTCCTTATCATAGGGCCTGGCTTACCTACCATGTCATTTTCTCCACCCTTTGACTTGAACCCCTCTCCAAGTTTCTCTAAGATTAGTCCCCAAGCTCACGTACTATTGGACCCTCTCCTACCCTGCTTTCTTTTTACCCCCCTTACATCCACTTCTTTCTCCCTCCAGCGAGATTCCCAGTTTTCTTTTTCTGTAATACCCCCAAGCTTCAGCCCCTCCTTAGCAAGACCTCCAGTTCTTTTTCTAGTAAAAGAATCAGTTGGAGCACTAGATAAGGAAGGGGTAATAGGGGAACTCAGGGAGGACAAGGCCACATTAGAGAGACTAAATTAATTTTCCTTAGCGTCCCTCCGGATCGGACCAGGATTGGACTGATGGGTTGTGCACGCCTACCAGCAGGTGGAGACTGAGAAAAAACTGTGACTCTAGAGAGCCAATAAGAGCCCCGGTCATGTGACTCTAGCCTCAATATTTTCTCAGTCTCCCAGCAGGTAGGAAGTGAGCCCTTTAGTCTCTCTCTTTCTCTTTCTCTTTAGTCTCTTTCTTTCTCTTTTAGAGGTTAATAATAAGAACAACAATGCTACTGTCTTGTCTTTAACGTCGGTGAGCCCTTAGGTCCTGCAAGGCCCCGAAGGACCTCAGAGGACAGCCGTGCAACCCCAAATCTTCACCCGCGGCGGCCACCGTTTACCAGGGGTTGAGCCCCCAGCTGCAGGCGGCCAGCAGGACTGCTGGAACCGCGGGGTTGACGGACTGGCCTGGCTAGAGTCGGGAATAACGGGCAATCAGCAACCAGCAGTCAGGCACAGGGCAACTCCCTGGCAGGCGAGCAACAGTAGTTAAGTATAGGCACAGTCTCTGGCTCTGCCCGATCTCCCCAGGCGGAGTCACCCCCTGGTCCTCCAATACGGTGCAGGTAGGCGGAGCTCTCGAGCCCCCTGGCTACGGAGCGAAGAGGACGTCGGGCCCCGCGTCCCAGCGCCACCATCTTGGGCGGCGCGAAGCTCGTCCCGGCCTCCTCCACCCGAGAGACCGGCGGTCGCCGTCGCCGGCCGTCGGTCCCAGCCTGAGCCGCCAGTCTCGCGGCAGCGCCAGCCCCCATGCAGGGACCCTTCGGCCGTCCTCCCGCGCCGCGGAGGCCGCTGGCTTCCGTTCCCCGCCGCGGGAGAGCAGGTAGGCGCGTGGAACACGACAGCTACTTCTTCTTCTGTGCCTAGGAATTCTCTGTTAGACGATGGTCAGATAGAGATTTCTTTTCCTTTCTTTCTTTTACAGCCTCTGGGGGTGTTAAACTTGGGTGTCCCCGAGTCCCTCCCCCCTTCCTCCCCATCTCCCATACGTAGCTGGGAAGGGCTACCCTTTGTTTAGAAAGGTGTATGTCTTTGGGAGAGGCAGCCACTATAGCAAGCTAAAAGTACAAATATTTTTCCTTCCCCAGCATTTTAACCAGCAAGCTGTTCAAAAAAAAAAAAAATCCCCAGGCTACTAATGAGCAGGCAGCTCTGTGTTATTCTTTTACTCTTCAGCAATTTTCTTTTCTAAGTCAGCTCCTTTAAAAAAAAAAGAAAAACGATGTGTTGCTTTTTTGGGCGGAGAGAGCTCCATTATGCAGGAGACGCTGCAGCAGGTTTTTGTCTCCGCTGGAGTCTAATCGTTTTCGGCTCCGACTTTTTTTTCGAGGCTTTATCTAGTCTTTACTTCATCAGAATTTTTTCTTCCATTTTCTTCGTGTTTTCTTTAAAAAAAAAAAAATAAACAAAGAAGACAAGGGCGCAAAGTTTTTGTTTCTTGACGGGGCATAAAGGCGCGAAGCTTTGTTTTTCGTCGGGGCATGTTTTTGTCAGCACTGGAGTGTAATGGTTCTTGCAGAGTTACGCGTTTCTTCGGGAGCTCTTCGGGCAGCGTCAGCGCTTCCATATGTTTTCGTTTTTGCCCGGTCCGTCGCGCCTGTTTTTTCTGCTCTCTGTTATTTCTTTCAATTGTGGCGCGGAAAGCCGCCATTTTGTTACCGCAGCTGCAGCTTCTCAGGCGCAGCACTTCTCTGTTTTTTCTTTTTCTTCTACGGTGCAGAGAGAAACGGAAGCAGTGGAGTTTGATGAATCTCAGGAGATGGAAAATTTTATTTGTTTGCCTTGACCTGGTCTCCACATGTTCCAACAGGTATGGCTTTTCGGATGTTTCAGGGGAGTCTTTCACTATTTTCTTCATTTAAGGGACCTTCACATTCAGTTCCACAAGTAAATCTATGGCTCGCCCAGATTTAGCCTATTTTATACAATGTATGCTTTATACGGAAGGCTGGCTTGCTTGCGCCTTTGTCCTCACAATTTGCAAACAGTAGCTCTGCACAAATTATTTTAGGCTGCTTGCTCTGGTAACTGGGGTAATCTTGGTTTCTGGGTTCCCAGTGTTGGGGCTGTCTCATATTGCTATTTCTTTCTTTCTCTAGAGGGTATGTACATACTACACGTTTGTACTTTCAGTTTTTACAGAGGCCAGGATTTCCAATTATGCATTCCCATGGTTTTTTTTTTCTCAAGCATGGTTAGAGTCACAGGGAATTTTAAACAACACTAATCTCCAGGTAACGTATAGTTTCTTTTGCTAAGCCTCTAGTGGTTTTTTCTTACAGAAGCAGCATCTTAAGGCGTTTTGCTGCATGGTGTGTTTTATACTTTCAGACATTTCTTCAGGTATCGTATGTGCCTGAAGGCTGGTTTCTGCATATGGACCTATAGCTAACTCTGGGTTAGCAAGTACTTTACCTTTCTTCTCTGGTATGAACTCTGTTCTATATATTTCTTCAGAATTCTGGCGGGTCTGGCGGCTAGTTTGTGCATATAGCACTATAGCTACCTCGGTGTCAGCAAATGCTATGCCTTTTTTCTCTCTGGTATGACATATGCTCTATGGGTGCATATTTATCTATACTGTTGTCCTCACTTGTTTTCCTTTCTGTCATAATATCATAGTGGCAGGCCACTTTCACCTGTTTATGTCAGGAAACCATTCTTTTCTACTTGTATTTGGCCACTGGTCCATGGCCCTACTCTTACAGGGCACTCATCTTCTTGCTTCCACTGGCCAGTGGTTCTTGTGGTGTATTTAAGACAGTTATGCCTTGCACTTTGCCATCTTTCTCTCGGATGTCTTTCACCAGTTTTCCCTATCTCTCTCGCGGCAAGGCAGGTCAAGTAGGGAACTCCCTACAAGGGCTCTTGGTCCTTACACCATGGCCTCGCTCGATTCTTCAGAATGCAATTTTTTACTTTCTAGTTCCTAAGAAGGAATTGTCTTTCATCCTATTTGGACTTTCATTGCCGTCGAGTGCGCTTTTAAAGGCTCAAGTCTTTATCACCAACTCCTTCGATTCCTCATTGTGGAGTTTCGTGCAGCACCTTGGCTGACAGAATCTGTTCTGCATATTTCTCTCAGACTCAGTCTCTAAAAGTTCACCATAGTTATGCTACCCCTCAGAAAAGAGGTGATTCTTCTTCACGCATGGCTTGATGCCTAGCTATTAAAAAAAAAAAAAAAAAAAAAGTAAGAAGTAAACAAAAAGACCTGGCTTATCTACAGAGTCAGCAGGCCACAGTCCGAGAGGTGCAATTTTTATTGTCTTCAGGATGCATTTCAGGGTTACCTGCGACATGGTAGCAAGGTTTTCCCTTGGCAATTGCCTTTTGCAGCTGCACTTCCGTGCTCTTTCTCTTTTTGAGTTTCCTGAAGCATTTCCAATCTTCTTTATCAGTGTTGTGTGTTGGTTATGGGGCCTTCGGTTTTTTCGTTCCAGGACTACCATGTGGTCTCTTTTCATGGAAACTTACTTTTGCTCCATTGCTATTGGCATTTGATTTGCTTCCAGGGCTAGCATCTGGTCTCTTTACGTTGCCATTTACCTTTTCCTCTGGGTGGCATTTTGGCACTCTAGGGGACTGTCAGTCGCTCTCAGATCAAGTAGGTTTCCCTGGGGGCTACCGATTTATTATGGAGCACTCTGTCTTATGTCGGCATTGTGACATATTATTCGTCCGGAATATTTTTTCTGTCCTCTGGTATTTCAAAATACTCAATCTTGTTCTCTGGCAGGACTGATTCTATCTTATGTTCTGGCAGAATGGTTTTCGGTCTCCTGGCAAGTCTGTGGCCTTACCTTACTACTACTACTTAACATTTCTAGAGCGCTACTAGGGTTACGCAGCGCTGTACAATTTAACAAAGAGAGACAGTCCCTGCTCAAAGAGCTTACAATCTAATAGACAAGTGAACGGTCGGTCCGATAGGGGCAGTCAAATTGGGGCAGTCTGGATTCACTGAACGGTAAGGGTTAGGTGCCGAACGCAGCATTGAAGAGGTGGGCTTTAAGCAAAGACTTGAAGACGGGCAGGGAGGGGGCTTGGCGTAAGGGTTCAGGAAGGTTGTTCCAAGCATAGGGTGAGGCGAGGCAGAATGAGCGGAGCCTGGAGTTGGCGGTGGTGGAGAAGGGTACTGAGAGGAGGGATTTATCCTGTGAACGGAGGTTACGGGCGGGAACGTAAGGGGAAATGAGGGTAGAGAGGTAGTGAGGGGCAGCAGACTGAGTGCATTTGTAGGTAAGAAGGAGAAGCTTGAATTGAATGCGGTATCCGATCGGAAGCCAGTGAAGTGACCTGAGGAGAGGGGTGATATGAGTATATCGGTTCTGGCGGAATATGAGACGTGCAGCAGAGTTCTGAACAGACTGAAGGGGGGATAGATGGCTAAGTGGGAGGCCGGTGAGGAGTAAGTTGCAGTAGTCCAGGCGAGAGGTAATGAGAGCATGGACGAGAGTTCGGGTGGTGTGTTCAGAGAGGAAAGGGCGAATTTTGCTGATGTTAAAGAGGAAGAAGCGACAGGTCTTGGCTATCTGCTGGATATGCGCAGAGAAGGAGAGAGAGGAGTCAAAGATGACTCCGAGGTTGCGGGCAGATGAGACGGGGAGGATGAGGGTGTTATCAACTGAGATAGAAAGTGGAGGAAGAGGAGAAGTGGGTTTTGGTGGAAAGACGATAAGCTCGGTCTTGGACATGTTTAGTTTCAGGTGGCGGTTGGACATCCAGGCAGCAATGTCGGATAAGCAGGCCGATACCTTTGCCTGGGTCTCCGCGGTGATGTCTGGTGTGGAGAGATACAGTTGGGTGTCATCAGCATAGAGATGATACTGGAAACCATGAGATGAGATCAGGGAGCCCAGGGAAGAGGTGTAGATTGAGAAGAGAAGGGGTCCAAGGACCGATCCCTGGGGAACACCAACAGATAAGGGGATGGGGGTGGAGGAAGATCCATGAGAGTGAACTTTGAAGGTGCGGTGGGAGAGATAGGAGGAGAACCAGGAGAGGACAGAGCCCTGGAACCCAAATGAGGACAGTGTGGCAAGAAGTAAGTCATGATTGACAGTGTCAAAAGCGGCGGATAGATCCAGGAGGATGAGGATGGAGTAGTGGCCTCTGGATTTGGCAAGGAACAGGTCATTACAGACTTTAGAAAGTGCTGTTTCTGTCGAGTGAAGAGGGCGAAAACCGGATTGAAGCGGATCAAGGATGGCATGAGAGGAGAGAAAATCAAGGCAGCGGCTGTGGACTGCGCGCTCAAGTGTCTTGGAGAGGAAGGGTAGGAGGGAGATGGGGCGGTAGTTGGAGGGACAGGTAGGGTCTAGTGATGGTTTTTTGAGGAGTGGCGTGACTACAGCATGCTTGAAGGTGTCGGGGACAGTTGCAGTGGAGAGAGAGAGGTTGAGGATATGACAGATGGAGGGGGTGATAGTAGGAGAGATGGTGTTAAGTAAGTTGGTGGGGATGGGATCAGAGGAACAAGTGGTGCATTTTGAGGAGGAAAGAAGGCAGGCAGGCGGTTTCCTCCTCGGAGATATCAGGAAAGGAGGAGAAGGAGGTCTGGGTTGGTTGGTTGAGGGAGAGGGTTGAAGGGTGAAGAGGAGGAGGTGGCTTGGTAGTGAACTCAAGGTTGATCTTTTGCACCTTGTCGCGGAAGTAGTCAGCCAGTGATTGAGGAGAGAGTGACGGGGGGGTGGGAGCGGAGGGCACTTTGAGGAGGGAGTTAAGGGTGGCGAAGAGACGACGAGGGTTAGAGCTGAGAGAATTAGTCAATTGGGTGTAATAGTCCTGTTTGGCAAGGAATAGTGAGGACTGGAAGGAGGATAGCATGAATTTGTAGTGAAGGAAATCTGAATGGGTGCGAGATTTCCTCCAGAGGCGTTCAGCAGATCGGGCGCAGGAGCGAAGGTAACGGATGCAAGGGGTCAGCCAGGGCTGGGGATTAGTACGCCTTGTGGGACGGGAGGTGGATGGTGCAAGGGTGTCCAGAGCAGAGGAGAGAGTGGCATTGTAAGCGGAGACAGCCTCGTCAACAGACTCGGAGGACATGATGGAGGGGAGGAGATTAGAAATACTAGATGATAAGGTGGGAGGGTCAATAATCTGGAGATTCCTGGAAGTAGTGGTTAATGTTGGGCGGGGCTGAGGGGGAGGGTGAAGAAGTGTGAAGGTGATCAGGTGATGATCAGAGACAGGAAGAGCTGAGGTGTGGAAATTGGAGGGTGAGCCGGAAGAGGAGAGGACGAGGTCAAGGCAATGGCCATCACGGTGAGTAGGGGTGGTGGAACATAGCTGGAGGTTGAAGGAGGATGTTAGAGTGAGGAACTTAGAAGCGTGAGAGTTGGACAGGTCATCAACGTGTATGTTGAAGTCTCCGAGAATGAGGGATGGAGATGAGGGTTCAAGAAAAACAGAAAGCCAGGCATCGAAGTCGGTGAGGAAGGAAGGGAGGGATTTATCAGGGGGGCGGTAAATGACTGCCACTCTGAGTGGCAACGGGTAGAATAGACGGATGGAGTGGACTTCAAAGGATGAGAAGCAGTGAGACTGTGGTAGGAGGAGGGGTTGGAAGCTACAGGAGGGCGAGAGTAGTAACCCGACGCCTCCTCCGCGGCCAACTAGGCGGGGAGTATGGGAGAAGAGATAGCCTCCATGGCATAGAGCCGCAACTGAGGCAGAGTCGTCAGGGGAGAGCCAGGTTTCAGTTAGGGCAAGCAGGTGAAGGGAATGAGAGATGAAGAGATCGTGGGTGAAGGGAAGTTTGTTGCAGACCGAGTGGGCATTCCACAGTGCACATGAGAAGGGGAGGGAAGAGGGGGGGAGGAGGGGAATAGATATGAGATTGGAGACATCCCGGAAACGTTTGCATGGATAGGACGAGGACAGGTGTGGGGGACCTGGATTGGGATTGATGTCTCCTGCGGATAGCAGGAGGAGGAGCAAGAGAGTGCGGAGGAGGGTGGGGGAGGTAGGGCGACGAAGGCGACGAAGACGGGATGCGCTTAGGAGGAATGGGGATGGGTTAATGGCAGGAAGGAAGTGTTGAAGGTTGAGAGCTAGGAAGGAGGAGGGGGACAGGAGAGATGGTGAGGTGGTGAGGGACGGGGGTGAGTAGGGTATTGCAGTAGTGAGCAAGATGGGAGAGGACATGGGTGGGCAGTGAGTTCCAGTGGTAGACAGCGGTAGGGGGAGGGGAAAAAGATTAGGAAGGGACAGGGCAAGGAAGAGAATGTGTAAAGGGGCCATAAGTAGTAACTGAGGTGTTACGGGTATATATGTAGTGACTGAGGTGTTAAGCGATAGATAGAACGGCAGAGCTGGATTAGAGGCTTAAAACTGGAATGGTAGGCAGCAGGTAGGTAGGCACTGCCCAGTAAGAACAAGTCACACCCACTATGTTTGAAAAATGTGGGAGGAAAGGAGGTGAAGAGCCTGAACACAGAGACAGAGCAGTTATCTGCAGGCAGATTAGGTTGCTTGGGAGGGTATATAAGACCTATCACCCTAGGGGTGGGTGGGAGGGATCTAAGTCTAAAATGTACAGACAGAG
Organism: Microcaecilia unicolor; assembly: GCF_901765095.1. NCBI lineage: Eukaryota > Metazoa > Chordata > Amphibia > Gymnophiona > Siphonopidae > Microcaecilia > Microcaecilia unicolor. The sequence goes on along the minus strand of NC_044033.1, from coordinate 204,733,591 downwards.
CTGCAGCACAGCCAGTTAATCTGTAAAAAGGTGGATTTCTCAAGAAAAACTGGTATAGAAGGCTTCTTATCTTCGTTCAATATAGACATCTGGTCCCCTGGTAGATCGGGGGTCATCGGATGTTCAGAAGGCACATCCTTTCCTATGGCAAATCTGCCAGAAGGCTTGTTGCCTCCTTTCAAGGTGGTCAGTTTATTTTGTTACAGGGTTCACATGTGGTCTCTTTACAGTCTTGACATGTAGTTCTTGTTCTTCCCCCGTGTTTCTCTCTTCTCTATAAGCAGACTAAAGTGTAAGCTAGCGAACAGTGCAGTGTGCTGTCCTCTGTTTTATTCCAGAGGGGTCATTTGTATGGATTTACCATCCGCCAAGCCAGGTAGCATACCGTCCCATTTGGGCAGGACGGTCTTCTCTTCAAGGTTGGCATTTAGGCATTTCGATCAGGCATTGGGATCTCAGAAGGATAACCCTTATTTTTCCTTGCCGGGATACCAAGTTGCCGTTTGGGGCTGTCTTTTTTCCTTTTTGTGTAGTGGAGTTTCATTCTTCTCCAGTCTGGCCTCATTGTTTCTCTTGTACTCAGGCTGGCGCATGCTCTGTCTGGGACAGGCATCCAACCTTGATAAGCAGGACGGGGTCTTTTGTAGTTGCAATTTCTCGTTTCCCCTGTCTGGTCTCTTTGTTTTTCTCTTACTCAGGCTAGCGCATGCTCTCCACCTGGCACAGGCATCCAACCTTGCTAAGTAGGACGGCGTTTTTGGTAGTTGTAGTTTTCTCTTCTCCGATTTCAGTCTCTGTGCCTTAGCGACATTGTCAGACCATGGAGTGACAGGGAGTTAGCCTTCTTTGCCCGATAGTCCGAGATCTTCTGGTTTCCTTTATGGTTTCTTACTGTCTTCAGACAGTGCTTTTAGTAGTCTTGGCTTCAGCTAGGAGAGTAGGTTCTGCAAGTTTCTTTCATGCAGGTTTCCGTTTTTTCTTTTTGGAATTTTTTTTTTCCAAGGAGCAAGTATGTCTATGCAGGCAGTACTTCTGCATCTGGGTACTTCTTTTCTAACTACCGTACTTTCCCATTTTCATCTTTTCCCATCACTTTTTTCTTATTGGTCTGGGGTCTTCTGCGGAAGGTCAAGATCACAGGAAATTATATGCTACCTATGAAAAGAGCTCTTATATATTTAGAGAGCTGTTACAAGCTATTTGGTTCTTCTTTTTGGTCCTTCTGGTCAGTTGGTGAGGTTTTTTTAGTTGTTTCGGCCTCACTATATCTCGACAGATTATGGAATTCATATCCTCTATTTGTCTGCTCACTGGGGTACCGTCTCCGGAGAGTGTTTTCATCTATCTTACTTCTTGGTGCCCTAGGTGTGCTCATGTTGGAAGGTGCCATTTTGGGCTTAGCTTCATTTTGTTTTAATTGATATGTACTCTACATGTTCATTGTTTCCAGGAGGCGATCTATGCAACTCGCATATTCTTAGCGGCTTTGATAGGGTCCCTCCCTTAAGATTACTGCTTTGGTACGTCCCATCAGTCCAATCCTGGTCCGGTCCGGAGGGACGCTAAGGAAGGAGAAATTAGATCTTACCTGCTAATTTGCTTTCCTTTAGTCCCTCCGGACCGGACCAGGCCCCTCCCATATTTCGGCATCTTTTCAATGGAATATAAAAAAAAAAAAAAAGAATATGACAAGCTGCTAGTATATATGGAACTTTAGGTGGCCCGTGCCACGTCTCTGGTCGGAGTTGCTGGTGGCCTCAGTGGCTGGTATATATGTGTAGGTATATGTCTATATCTTTATATGTGGGTATGTATATATGTATCTATATATATAAAACTTTAAGAGGGCCATGCCACTTCTCTGGTGAGAGTTGTTGGGGGTGCCCAGTTCCTGGTATATATATATATATATATATATATATATATATATATAACACTTTAGTATATATATATATATATATATATATATAACACTTTAAGGGGGTCATACCGCTTCTCTGGTGAGAGCTGCGGGAGACCTATAATACAACTGAGAGTTGCGGGAGAACTATAAGACAACTGAGAGTTGCGGGAGACCTATAATACAACTGAGCCCATACCACTTCTCTGGTGAGAGTTGCTGGTACGCTATATTACAAGTGAGCCATACCACTTCTCTGGTGAGAGTTGCTGGTGAGCTATAGTACAAGTGAGCCATACCACTTCTCTGGTGAGAGTTGCTGGTGAGCTCTAATACTTGGCATTGCCGAGTGATTTGTGGCTGCTAGAATTCCATACGGCACAGAAGCTTATCTTTCTCTCTTTCTTTTCTGCTTTGTTAGTCAAATACTGAGGCTAGGGTCACCTGACCAGGGCTCTTATTGGCTCTCTAGAGTCACAGTTTTTTCTCAGTCTCCACCTGCTGGTAGGCGTGCACAACCCATCAGTCCAATCCTGCTCCGGTCCGGAGGGACTAAAGGAAAGCAAATTAGCAGGTAAGATCTAATTTCTCCTTTTGCTTCGGTCTTTATTGAGGAAGATGTGGGGGAGGTACCCATGCCAGAAATGGTATTTATGGTGATGAGTTGGAGGAACTAAAACAAATCTGGAAGATGTAATGGGGTAAACTGACAAACTAGAGTAGCAAATCATCCGGACTGGATGGTATACATCCCAGGATGCTGATAGAATTAAACAATGAAATTGCAGATCTTTATTAATAATTTGCAATTTATCTTTAAAATCAAGTGTTGTACCAGACAATTGGAAGGTGGCCAAAGGAATGCCAATTTTTTAAAAGGGTTTCAGAAGTGACCCAGGAAATTATAGACCAGTGAGCCTGATGTCAATGCCAGGCAAAATGGTAGAGACAATCATAAAGGACAAAATTACTGAACATATACATAAGCCAACATGGTTTTAATCAAGGGAAATCTTGCCTTTGAAGGGGTGAATAAACATGGATAAAGGTGAGTTGGTTGATGTGGAGGGGCATAATCAAACGCGAACGCCTATCTCCATGGGCGCCTATGTCCGAAAACGGGTACGTGAAGAGGCGAGACAGACCGTATTTTCGAAAAAATGGACGTTTTTCAGCTGGGCGTTTTGTTTTTTTTTAGCGATAATGGAAACTAAAAACGCCCAGCTTAAAAACGTCCTAATCCGAGCCATTGGGTCATGGGAGGGGCCAGGATTGATAGTACACTGGCCCCCCTGATATGCCAGGACACCAACTGGGCACCCTAGAGGTCAGTGCGGTGGACTTCAGACAACGCTCCCACATGCATAGCTCCCTTACCACGGGTGCTGAGCACCCAACCCCCCTCCCCAAAACCCACTACCCACAAATGTACAACACTACCATAGCTCTTAGGGGTGAAGGGGGCACCTACATATGGGTACAGTGGGTTTTGCAGGCCTCCCATTTACCAGCACAAGTGTTACAGGTAGGGGGGGATGGGCCTGGGTCCGCCTGGCTGAAGTGCACTGCGGTACCCACCAAAAGTGCTCCAGGGACCTGCATACACGCAGGCCTCTAGGACTGGTTGCTGCTATATAACATTGGCACAGCAGTTGACACCTGAAGACTAATCTCTCCGAAAACGTCCTTTATTGGAATAAGCACGTTTACTCACAGTTAACTGCAGATCAGAGGTTGTGCCCCACTGGCAACAAGTCTCCCTGGTACTGAGATGAGCAGCAGGTCAGAGCTGGCAGAATGCTGTACAATGCCCTCTTTCAGCCACATTCAAGGGAAGAACTAAGTTCTGTAACGTGGCTAACACGTGAAAGGGATCTAAAAATGGCCACTACCTCATGGACTATCGGAAACAAAACAGGGCACACTCTGACCCAGTAAGCAGGGGGAAAAGCACCATGGGAGTAGAGCCTACCAACTACCAACATCGTGAGCATTTGCCACAAGCTAGTGGAATCACGGAGCCCAATACCCTACACCCACCACAATGCATTGCTGATGTGACTCTGCAGTGTGCATAACAGAAAAGGTGTCACACTCACCCGAGAGCCACATCAGAACCAGGGAAAGGCTGTCACGGGATAGAACACATTCTGCTGTCATAGAGGTGGGTACGGCATTTGAGGCTGGCATAGAGGCTGGAAAAAAAGTTTGTAAAGTGGGTTTTTTTTTTGTGGGAGGGAGTTAGTGACCACTGGGGGAGTCCGGGGAAGTCATCCCAGATTCCCTCCAGTGATCATCTGGTCAGTTGGGGCACTTTTTTGGGACCTGTTTGTGAAAAAAGAGTCCAAAAAAAGTGACCCAAAATCGCGGTAAAATCGCATTTTTTCGATTATCAGCTAAAGACGCCCATCTCTCCTTGGCCGATAACCACGCCCCAGTTCCGCCTTCACCACGCTTCCAACACGCCCCCATCAACTTTCCCGTTTCCGCGACGGATTGTGGAAACGCCCAAAATCGGCTTTCGATTATACCTATTTGGGCGCCCACGGGAGAAAGACGCTCATCTCCCGATTTGGGTCGCAATATAGGCGTTTTTCTCTTTCGATTATAAGCTGGATTGTATATTTGGATTTTCAGAAGGCACTGTACAAAGTATCTCATGAATGACTCCTGAGGAAATTTTTTAAACTCATGGGATAGGAGGCAGTGTCCTATTGTGTTTTAAGAACTGGTTAAAAGATAGAAAACAGAGAGTAGGATTAAATGAGTTTTAAGTTCTGCTTTAAAATTCAAGATACTAGATAGAAGTCTCAGTGAACAAGGAAGAGCGTTCCAAAGGCGAGGTCCTGTACTGAAAAAATAGAGCTTCTAATGTGGTCATGGATTAGTGCGCGGTAGCTAGGAATGAGTTATTAATTCTGCTGGGCAGATCTTAAATGTTCTATTTGTACAATATGGAATTAGAGGTTGAGAGAGATATAACAGAGGATACAGTTTTGAAAACTAGTAATAAGATTTTGTAGATGATATGATGTGGTATTGGCAACCAATGTGCATTTTTAAGGTGAGATGTGACATGATCAAATTTCCTAATCTTAGCTATCAGTCTGATTGCAGTGTTCTGTATAACCTGAAGACAATGTATTTCTTTGAAACTGATTCCGTGATAAAAGGAATTACAATAATTTAATTTCATTATAACCTGGGAATGAACCAGAATTTTGAGTGCAGATGGCGAAAGTAGTGATTATATGGAATGAATTAACCAAAGTTTGTAGAAACAACTGCAGACCACTCGAGAAATCTGTGGGTGGAATGTAAGGTCAGAGTCAAAGAATACTATAAACGCATTCATTCACACATCTGTGTGGGCATCTACACCAGCTATAGAACTGGTGTAAGTGGTCACATCTAGATATAACATATGATGGTTTATTTATTTATAATTTACTATTTTCAACGAGGAGTACAAAGAAACATACAGAATAGACATGCAATACACAATCAAAAAACAAAAAAGCAAAACAATAAAATAAAAAAATACATAAAATATCAAAGATGAAAAGACAACAGTCAAAATCAGCATAAAAAATGACTTCCATGCCGTCATTACTTAAAATCTAATAAATCATAACATAAAGTTCCCTACAATACAGGCATCTACTTCCAATTCAGTTCACGGAGAGCCTGCATTCCAATTGAAACTAATGGCAATTCAATAACCTCTTAAAAGAAGAGGTGTCAGATTGTGCTCTGATCTCCAGTGGTAGCTGATTCCACTCTCTCGGATCTGCAATAGAAAACATATGTCTCTCAGTGTCCACAAAGCGGAAACACAAGACAGGTGGGACATGTCTCATAGACCACAAAGATCTAGTGGGTGTGTAGACATGCAGCACATTTGTCAGATAAGAAACTGAAATATGACCTAATGCTTGGTGAATCGACAGCAGTATCCAACTCAATACTGGAGGCTACCAAGAGCCAATGCAACCTAACAAGATTTGGTGTAATATCCTTGAATCGAGAAAAAACCAACAAAAGGTTGGTTGCAGAATTTTTGATAACCTGCAAACAACCTGTTCTCTGCCACTTATTTACGTTACCCTCTTGATAAGGAAACCCCTGCAACTGTACACAAGCTTCTTTCTTTAACCCCGAGGAAGTCACAAGAAAGTAGGCACTTGCTTGTCTTTATAGAATTGGCTTAAAATAGGCACCATAGGCATACTGTTATAGACTTACCCTCTATATGACTTTAGCATTCTTTATTCATGAGCATATTCTTTATTTCTACAATAAATCAAAAATCACAGCACATTTCATCATACCCTTCATATCCATACCAGATGTGTTCCCAAATGGCTGCCAGAACCTACAGTGGTAATCTTACAAGACTGCCGCTGCAACCAATTTAAATGAGGAAGACGGTATGGGCAGGAGCGAGTGAGGATCGCTCCTTACAAGACTCTGCTAGACCACCAGAGCAATACAGTAGTAGGCCTTGGAGAAGACCCTAAGGATGGGTGGATCCAGGAGGAGAGCTTCCTCTGTTTGAGGGGGAGGGAGGATGTGTGAACTCTTTTAGTTCGAGAAGGGACACCACGAGGGAAGGAAGGAAGGAAAGACCCTGAGGCAGAAGAGACACCATAGGGGAGGAGGGAAAGAGGAATACTTAAATATAAACCCTCGGTTTATATTAGAGTTAACAATTTTACCCCTTTTATAGGGGAAAAATGTTATTTTGGTTTATATTCGGATAGTGGTATATTCGAGTATATACAGTACACGTTGAGTACAGGATTTCTCCAATTTGTTTTAAATGTACTACTCAGTACCTTCACTGCATGCTCCCTAATCCTTGTATTTTTGGGAAGAGTAAATAAGCAATTCACACCTACCCATTCCACTCCAGTCAGGATTTACAGACCCCTATCATTTCTTCCTTCTTCTCCAAGCTGAAGAACCCTAATCTCATAGGACAGTCTTCCCATCCCCTTTACCATTTTGGTTGCTTTTCTCTGTACCTTTTCTAAGTCCAATATATATATTTTTGAGATTCAGTGACCAGAATTGCATATAATATTGGAGGTGCAGTTGCACCACACAGCGATACAAATACATTATAACATTCTCATTTTTGTCTTCCATTCCTTTCCTAATAATTCCTAATGTTCTGTTTGCTTTCTTGGCTGCTGCTGCACACTGAGCAGAGTGTTTCAACATATCATCAACGATAACACCAAGATCCTTTTCCTTGGTGGTTACTCCTAATGTGGAACCTTTATCATGTAGCTGTAGTTTGGGTTCCTCTCCCCTACATGCATTAAATGTCATCTGCCATTTAGATGCCCAATCTCCCAGTCTTGTATAGTCCTCTTGCAATTTTTCACAATCCTCTTGTGATTTTACAACTTTGAATAGCTCACTAGTTATTCCCATATCTAGATCATTTATAATTCTCCGAGGACAAGCAGGCTGCTTGTTTTCACTGATGAGTGATGTCCATGGCAGCCCCAGGTTCGGAAAATCTTCCTAGCAACAAAGCTTGCTAGAGCCTTCGAGCACGCGGGCAGGCGCACCGCGCATGCGCGGCCATCTTCCCGCCCGTCGTGTTAGAGTCCTGCTTCAGTCTTCTTTTTTTCTGTGGTCAGAGCGGCTGTTTTCGGTTGCTCTGTTGCCCCAGAGAAGAAGAGCCTTCTCTTCGCCAGCTTTTTTCGCCGAGTTTCTTTGTTTTCGCGTGTCAGCTCGCGTTTGAGCTGTTTTTTCATTGTAAAAAAACCCCCTTCCCTTTTTTTCCTACTTTTTCCCTATAAGTTTCCTTTCGTTTGCGTGTGCGGCCTTTTTGGCCGCCCATACGGGTTTTCTCCCTTTTTGTATGCTTCTTTTGGCACCATCGCGAGTTTTGATTTCGCCGCCGCTATTTTTCTGTCGATGACATTGAGGATTGCCAGCGGCTTCAAGAAGTGCACTCGGTGCAACCGGGCAATCTCAGGCACCGACCCACATGCGTGGTGTATTCAGTGCCTTGGGGCCGAGCATCTCCCCGACGCGTGTAAGTTGTGTCTTAGCCTTAAAAACGGACACAGGCGTCGAGACAAGCTCAACGGGAACGTTTGTTTGGAGCTTTGCCTGGTACTTCGACGTCGACAGCGGTACCGAGTTCGTCGTCGATGTCGGCACCGGAGAGTTAATCGACGTCAGGAGCGCAGGTAATGGCTGTCTAGAGACCATCACACGCTGGCAGCAGTGAGCCATCGAGTGGGTCTCCACCTGCCTCGAGGGCTCCTGTGGTGCAGGCCCATCGGGACCGACCTCTTTCGGACCCGACCCCGAGGAGACATGTGGATTCCACATCCTCGTCGGTACCGAGGGGTACCAGTGACGTGCCTCGAGCAAAGGCGAAGAAGCACTGTCATCGGTCACCTCGTCACGGTACCGAGAGGTCCAGGGCGTTGAGGGATTCGGCACCCGTGAAGCGTTGACGCCGGGAGGACCACTCACCCTCCATACAAGAGGTGTTGTTTCGCCAGTCTCCGGACAGCCCGGTACTGCCTCGGCAGATTCTGCCTTCAACTCCTGCACCAATCCCACAGCCTTTCTCGACAGACACTCTTGACAAGCGCCTCCGAGCCATTCTTCCAGGGATTCTGGAAGGGCTGCTGCGGCCGTCTGTTCCGGTACCTGGGGTGCTTGCGCCCACGGTACCGTTGATAGATGCGGCGGCTGGCTCCCCGCCTGTGGTGAGGTCTCCGACATTGGTGCCGCTTGTGGCGTTGGCTGCCGCCCAAGTTGACTCCCCGTCGACATTGCTGGAGGGAGCTTCATCGCCACCGGCACGGGAATCAACTTCTTGACATCGCCATCGAGCACATGGTTCCCCAGCGTCGAGACGGGCCCGGTTTCGGACTTCACTTAGAGAACTCATGTCCGACACCGAGGGAGAGGCCTCTTGGGAAGCAGAGGAGGACCCAAGATATTTCTCTTCTGAGGAGTCTTGTGGTCTTACCTCTGACCCTACTGCTTTGCCAGAGAGAAAGCTTTCTCCCCCGGAGAGTCTGTCTTTCTCTTCCTTTGTGCGGGAAATGTCTACGGCCATTCTCTTCCCTGTGGTATCTGAGGATGAGCCCAGGGCCGAGAAGTTCAAGGTCCTGGACTATCCTTCGCCACCTAAGGAGTCTTCTACTGTTCCTCTGCATAATGTCCTCAAGCAGACATTGCTCAGGAACTGGATGAAACCATTATCTAATCCCTCCATCCCTAAGAAAGTGGAGTCCCTGTATCGGATCCATGGAGAACCTGAGTTGATGAAGTCCCAGTTACCTCACGACTCTGTGGTTGTGGATTCCTCTCTCAAGAGAGCCAAGAGTTCTAGAGACTATGCCTTGGTGCCCCTGGGGCGGCAATCTCGAACTCTGGATTCTTTTGGGAGGAAGGCCTATCACTCCTCTATGCTCGTGTCCAAGATTCAGTCGTACCACCTCTACACGAGCATCCACTTGCGGAACAATGTGAAGCAACCGGCAGACTTGGTCGATCAGCTCCCTTTGGAGCAGGCCAAGCCTTTTCAGGAGATGGTCAGGCAGCTGAAGGCGTGTCGTAAATTCCTGTCCAGGGGTGCTTACGACTCTTTTGATGTGGCATCCAGGGCTGCTGCTCAGGGTATAGTGATGCGCAGACTCTCATGGCTGCGTGCCTCTGACCGGGACAATCGAGTCCAGCAGCGGCTTGTGGATGTTCCTTGCGGGGGGGGGGGGGGGGGGGTAATATTTTCGGTAAGAAAGCCAAGCAGGTGGTAGAGCAACTCCACCAGCGGGAAACCGCACTCGACAAACTCTCCCACCGGGCGCCTTCAGCATCTACCTCTTCAGGTAGACGTTTTTAGGGGGAAGGAGGAATGCTCCCTATACTTATAATAAGCGTAGGTACAATCCACCTTCCCGACAGCCTGCTCAGGCTCAACCCCAGCGCACTCGTTCACGTCAACAGCGTGCGCCTCATCAGGCCCCTGCAGCTCCCCAGCAAAAGCAAGGGACGGGCTTTTGACTGGCTCCAGGTGAGCATAGCCACAATAAAAGTGTCTGTGCCGGATGATCTACCGGTTGGGGGGAGGTTAGCTTTTTTTCACCACAGGTGGCCTCTGATAACCTCCGATCGGTGGGTTCTCCAAATAGTTTGGCTAGGATACTCCCTCAATTTGATCTCCATGCCTCCAAATTGCCCACCGGGAGCTCAGTCCTTCAGCTTCCAGCACAGGCAGGTACTTGCAGAGGAACTCTCCGCTCTTCACAGCGCCAATGCGGTCGAGCCCGTGCCACCGGGGCAAGAAGGGCTGGGATTCTATTCCAGGTACTTTCTTGTGCAAAAGAAAACAGGGGGGATGCGTCCCATCCTAGACCTAAGGGCCCTGAACAATTATCTGATCCGAGAAAAGTTCAGGATGCTTTCCCTGGGTACCCTTCTTCCCATGATTCAGAAAAAAGACTGGCTATGCTATGCTCTCTGGACTTAAAGGATGCTTATACACACATCCCGATACCGCCAGCTCACAGGCAGTATCTTCGATTCCGTCTGGGCACACAGCACTTTCAGTATTGTGTGCTGCCCTTTGGGCTCGCCTCTGCGCCCCGGGTGTTCACAAAATGCCTAGCAGTCGTTGCAGCATTGCTAC